>NW_006921857.1:499158-511848 GCF_000298275.1 Orycteropus afer afer | reverse complement strand
AGGAATGGATAACCAAACTATGGTACATACACACAATGGAATACTATGCAACGCTAAAGAATAATGTAGAATCTGCAAAACACCGCATAACATGGATGGACTTGGAGGACATTTGCTGAGTGAAATGAGTCAATAACAAGAGGACAAATATTGTATTAGTCCATTATTGTAAAAAGTCAAGGAAAGGGTAATATATGGAAGGAAATTTTCTTTGTTAGTTACCAGAGGTGGGAGAAAAGGAATCACTGTTAGAAAGATAGAGACAAGTATTGATTTGGGTGAAGAGAAGGGCAATGTACCAAATGTGAGTGATCAACACAGTGGCAATGAGAAAGAAGAAGACAGAGAGGTGCCTGGGAGGTACAGACAACAAAGATGAACCCTTTTGCACATAGAGTACTGCATTGTCAGTGAAGGCAAATACGGACATACGGGTGGGTGGATAGATGGGTGAACAGGATGAACTATTAGGTATGTCCATGCAGGAGAGAAGGTGCCCAAGACCATATATAGGGTTGGCAGACAATGTTTCTACAAGTATATTTGTACTTTCTGTAAAAATTCCCAGGGATATAGTAGAGCTGACAAGGGCCAAGGTTGTAGTTACTTCTTGGCCACAGCCAGCTACCTAGAGGGGTAAGTAGTTGGACCTGTGGACTTGGAACCATAGTCGTAGAGGACATCAAACTCAAATGTCATAACATACTACACAAAAACATTGTTCCACATCCTACTTTGGTGAGTAGCAACCAGGAGCTTAAAAGCTTGCAAGCAGCCATCTAGATGCAACAATGGGTCTCTCCTCATCCAGAGTAAAGAAGAATGAAGAAAACCAAAGACACGTGGAAACGATTAGTCCAAGTGAAAGATACACCATGCATTCCTCAGCCTATAGGACTCTGAGACCAGAAGAATTAGATGGTGCCCAGCTACCATGGCCAATCACGCAGAGACATCTCTGTAGGAGATCCTGGATAGAGTGGAAGAAAAATGTGGAACAAAACTCAAAATCATTTTTTAAAAAAAAGCCAAGTTTTCTGGTCTGATAGAGCCTGATGGAACCACTGAGACTATGGCTCCTAGTTGCCCTTTATGTCTGGAATTGAACCCATTCCTGTGGCTTCCAGCTAAACAAAACACAGGCACATGAGCTGAACATTTACAATAGGTACACTCTTTGGAGAGATCAGTCATGGGAGAACACAAGGGCTATGTATGCACAGGGAGACAGTTCAGGCGGCAGGAGTGCATGGGAGGGAAGGACACAGGGAAGAGGTAACTATGGGGAGGAAGTGGGCAGGGAGCTGTTACATTGTGGGTATCTGCAGTCACTGCCATGAGACAAAGTGTATGTGAACATCTGTATGGAAAGTGAATTTTTGCTCTGTAAACTTTCACCCAAATCACAGTAAAAATTAAAAAAAAAAAAAAAAAAAAAGCAGAAATAGGAAGGAAGAGAAAAATTCAGAAATATATGAAAAATTAAATAACCAAGCATTAGTGACAGGTTGGATGAAGGAGGGGAACAAGTAGGAGGAAGTAGAAAAATATTTCTAAACTAATTTAAATATATGCCACTGTTTCAAAGGAAAACGCAACAATCCCTGCCTAAAAGTAAATTTAAACCTTGCACAGGCAAAAGCCTTCCCCACAAAAATAATCATTAACTGCTAAAATTTCTTCTAAAACCCAAATTCAATTATTTTTAATAATGTAGTTATTTCAGTTTTTTTACTGTGACTTGAGCTCCTGCTGAATATTAATATCCATGATTTATAAACTACAAATTTATCCTTTATGCTGCACATAATTATAATCTTGCCATTTCCAGAATTATGCTCTTCTTGGAAGTTTTACATTTGAAAATTATGCTCATTTAATGCACAAAAGGATAAGCGAGGCCATTCTATGCAATGACAGGTTTTATATCAACTAGGGGGAAAATGTCTTTCTTCAGTTGTCGACTTCTAGAAAAAACTTTCTATGGCATTTGTTCTCTTAATGATGACGGGAAATTCATTTTTTGCAGCATGCAGCTATACTTTAGGAATAACATGGATTTATTGCTTCAATGATCCTGAGCTCAGATGAGTTAATGGTTTGGGGGCCAGAGAAACAGCATTAGCCAAATGCCAAGATCAAATGAAAAAGAGGGTTTTAGAAAGGCTTCTTCTGTCCACAAGGGAGTCCTCAGGTGGTGCAAACGTGCTAATGGAAAAGTTGGAAGTTTGTGTCTACCCAGAGACGCCTCACGAGAATATCCAAGAGATCTACTTCCCAAAACTCAGCCACTGAAAACCCTACAGAACACCGTTCTACTCTCATACACATTCAGGAATAAACAGAGCTTTGGGATCAGTTGACTCCGAGTCACTACTTTGAAATGCAACAGTCTTCACTGGTATTTGTTATATATTGTCAACATGGCTGAATTTAAAATAAATCAAAAATACTGAAGTTTGAAGAGCTATATCTAATTTGTATTTCCTTCTATTCATTCTTCTTTTTTTTATAAGGAACCTGGACAACTGGTTAGTTTTGTATTGTGTGTTCTCTAAGTTGACAAAAATGGTAAGTTAAAGTGACCAAAAATTTGTACACTAGCATCAGAGAAAAAAAAAAAAAATTGGAATTGGCATATTGTTATATGCCATCGAGTCAGACCTGACTCATAGCAACCTCTCCTTGGGTTTCCGAGGCAGTATCACTGTAGAAGTAGATTGCCCCATCTTCCTTCCAAGGAGTGGCTAGGGGGTTTGAACCACCAGCCTTCTGGTTAGCAGTCAAGTGCCTTAGGCATTATGCTAGTTAAAATAAAGGATTTGCATATAATCCAAGTATGGCCCTTGTGTGACACTAACTTGTTAGTTTTGCTAGCATGTTGTTACTAATAACAATATCTTACTGTTTGATCCTAGTGGATCAAAAATTACTATCTGCCAAGTTCCAGAAGTTTCCTGCCCCCTTCTTGTGTCAGAGAGTTCCTAAAAGTCAGGAGTAGGAGGCACAGAGGAAAAGGTCTTCCATATTTTCAAAACTGCTACCTATAGCTCTGCCATCACTGTCTGGCTGCTACTACCTGCCTTTAAGTGATACAATCAGTTAATGTGTTCAACTAACAAAAAGGTTGGCAGTTTAGTCTACCCAGAGGTACCTCAGAAAAAAAAAGCCTGACATACATGGGTCTCCAGCTGCAATCAACTGACAGCAACTAGTTTTAGTATTTGACTCCACAGGTGGTTTTGACTATAGATTAAGATGTCTTTAGCTGTAAGTAACAAAAGACCAAGTAAAACTGGTTTCAACTTTTCTAAAAAGAGAGAATAAAAAGATCAGTGATGGTGGGCAAGAGAAATAAAGAGATTGTGCATAAAAGAAATGTAAATAGCTCTTTAAACATATGGACAGAGAAATGCAAATTAAAACTGTGCTGAGATAACATTTCTTACCAATCAAATTCAAACATCTGATAACATACTTAATCATTGAGAGAAGAATCATTGCAAGTTACTTTAAAACACAGAAATTTGATTATATATCCTTATTGTTGTTGTTATGTGCCATAGAGTCGGACCCGACTCATAGCAACCCCTCCTTGGGTTTCCGAGGCACTATCACTATGGAAGTAGATTGCCCTATCTTCCTTCTGAGGAGTGGCCGGTGGGTTTGAACTGCCAGCCTTCTGGTTAGCAATCAAGTGCCTTAGACACTAAGCTACCAGAGCTCCTTACATATCCTTAGTAGAGTATATTCTAAAGACATAAAGAACTGAAGAAAAAAACTCTTCAATTCTTTTCAATATTCACATTATTAAATTCAGTATCAGTTTTGTCCACCTAAAGTTATTATAGCTATGTAGCAGCACAGTGCGTATTGGTAATTGTACTAACGTCATTGCAAAATAAGCTTTTCAGAGTAAGAGAAGACATATTAAAAAGTACAGTGGTGATCTTAAATTTGAAGTAGAAATATAAGTATAAACTCAGGTTTTATTTTCTCTTTAGAAGAAAATACATATTCCCTTGCTCTGTCTACTGAAAAGACCAAGAAACAATGACCAATCCAGTAACAATAAGCATCCTGACCTGCCTACATTATGGTTTCTAAATACCATTTCCCACTAAAAGGAGCCACAGCTCACAGAAACAATTGGCTGACTCTAGAAGCTCTGGTGGTATAATGCCTAAGGCGTTTGACTGCTAATCAGAAGGCTGGTGGTTCAAACCCACCAGCCATTCCCCAGAAGGAAGGTTGGGCAACTTACTTCCGTAGTGATACCACCTCAGCACCCAAGGAGGGGTCACTATCAGTTGGGTCTGACTCCATGGCAGTGATTTGTTTTGGGTTTTTTTAGTAGTCTGGCAGGAAATATGTAAAATAAGGCTGTGCCATCTTTTATCCTGGAAATCAAGGGATCTATCAGAGTCTACTGTGGTCACCAGCAACATTAACATGTTCTTGTCCTTTTTGTTCTGACATGGGAAGGGTGGCACTTTGTTCTTAAACTAAACAAACCACAACAAACCGTTGAGTCGGACTAAACAAACCGTGGAGTCGGATCCTTCCGAGGAGTGGCTGGTGGGTTTGAACCGCTAGCCTTCTAGTTAGCAATCAAATGCCTTAGGCACTATACTACCAGAGCTCCCATTCTTACTTCCCTGATAATCCAAGTATTTCTGCAGCAGTTCCACAACACCAAATACAACCACATTTTGAGGAACAAGAAGCTACCTCGTTTTCCTTTATCTTTTTAAGAACAAGGAAATATTTCCCAGAAGTCTTTCAGCAGATTTCCCCTTGCCTCTCACTGTCCGGACATGCACCATATGTCCTGCCTCAACCAATCACAACTAAGGGAAAGGAATCATGGAAATTGGCCTAGACCAATGGCCTTCAAGCTGTGTGCATGTGACTACTCTTAGAGTCCCTGGATAGTGCAAATGGTGAACACACTCAGCTGCTAGCCAAAAGGCTGAGATTCACATTCCCCAAGAGGTATCTCAGAAGAAAGACCTGGCAATTTACTCCCAAAAATCAGTTACTGAAATTCTATAGAGCACAGTTCTCCTCTGACACACATGAGGTTGCCATGAATCAGAACAAACTTGATGGCAACTGGTACTCTAAAGTACTCTATCCCCAGGACTATATGAAATCTCCCAATGGCAAAGTAGGAATAGATCAGTTCAAGTAGTTTCCAGATCCTCATTTCCATGTATAATCTTTCATAAGAATAGGCTAACCCTGATGCAATTTCACTTCTCACACCATAAAGTGAAGGCACACCTCTCACCTAACCTGACTTTTTATACTGTTCTACTTTGCATATTAAAATCTCTAGATTGCCAAATACAGGGGCCTTCTGTTCTGACATGCTAAGCATACAGGTATTGAGAAAGTGAATTACTTTAATAACCAGCAACTCATTTTTCTGCAAATCAGGCAGTTCCCAATTATTTGCTTTTAACAAAATTGAAGAGAACCAAATCAAGTTGTCAGTTTAACAATAAATATGATTTTTAATGATAGATCACAATTGATTTTTTGCCAATAACTCAAGAGTTCAAAGAACTGAGTGACAGGCTATAACAAAATCCTTCCTTCCCATCTGTATAATATGTGAACAAGATTTTACAGAGCTTACATTAAAACAAGTGAGAAACAGAAATAAAATTGATGCTGAACCCTGTGTCATCTAGCAATAAATACCCATCCACCATAAAATAACTGAAGAAAAAAAGACCAATCCATCTCATTAAGATATGTATTTCTAGTGAAACTGTACTTTCTAATGGTTAAACATGTATTTATCAAAATTTGTAACGTCTTTATGTTGTTTTGCTCAACTGTGATAACTCAATCCAAAAGAAATTTATGTTCACAGGAAAAATTATAAACATTTTAAATTTAAATTTGTATACATATTTTGTTGCAGAGAAGCAAAATAGTGTAACCAATAAAAGACTTTTAAGCATAAAAATAAATTGTTTGGATAAATTTTGTGTGAAAACTGGATCACAGATGAAAGTTTAAGGAGAAAAAAAAAAACTGTAGATTTCCTACGTTAAACACAAGTTTGTTTGAATAATTTTTTTATGCCTAATGATGAGAATCAAATTGCTACAGTATTCAAATTTCACTGGATACATCTGAGAAGTAAATGAAATAGATTTCCTCTAAAATATCAGTATTTTCCATATGCCAAAAATTACATCCATTGCAACTCAGGCATTTTACGATGGAAATTTTCAGACATCAAATTTAAAACAATTAAGGAGGCACATAATTTCCGAAATTATTTGGTATGTTGTTATTGTAGTTAGTTGTCATCCAATCAGCTCTGACTGAGGCAACCCCATGTATTACAGTAGAACAGCTCCACAGGGTTTTCTTGACTACAATCTTTGTGGAAGCAGACTTTCAGGGTTTCTCTTCTACAGTACCACCGGGTGGGTTCAAACCACCAATCTTTAGATTAGCAGTTGAATATAAACTATTTGCACCATTTGGAATGTATATGATTAAAAATGAGCAGAATATAAAATAAAGAAGAAAAACAATGACTTAAACCAAAGAAAATTCATCACTGAACCTGAGGAAGGTGCCTCTTCTAAAGTATATTGACATAAGAAGAAAGAAAAAGGCTTGAAAGAAAAATCTCTGGTGGCATAGGGCCTAAGGCATTTGACTGCTAACCAGAAGGTTGGCGGTTCAAACCCACCAGCTACTCCTCAGAAGGAAGATGGGGCAATTTACTTCCATAAAGATTTACTGCCTCAGAAACCCAAAGAGGGTCGTTATGAGTCGGAATTGACTCAATGGCAGTGAGTTTGGTTTGGGTTTGAGTTTGAGGAAGGAGGGAAGCGAAAATGGGAATGAAGGTTTCAGAGGAAATGAGATGTTTGTCCACCCATCCATGACCTATGATGATGCCCTGAAGCAGCTGTGAAGGCCCTGTGTTCCTTGCTTTTACCTCTTGTCTGAGGTTCCCATCTAACTCTAGTTGAAAGAAAGGGGGGGTCACATGACACCAAGGCTGGGAAAACTAGTGATAGAATTCTTGCTAATTTATTATCCAGGTTTCTAAGAACATCTGAATCCCAAGTGATATGACTCTTTCAGTGTTACAAGCCAGCCTTCTCCTTTCCAAGTACAAAAACCACTCCAAGAGGTTGGGTAGGGTGAGCTGATGTATATATAGCCCACAACCATACTTAGAATCACTGCTTTCTTTTTGCATCACAGTTTTGCTACAAAGTCTATAACTGCACTGTCCAATACAGTGACTATTAGTCACATGTGGCTATTTAAATTAATTAAAATTTAAAATCCAGTTCTTTATCCACACTAGCCACATTGCAAACGTTCAACAGCCACAGGCAGCTAGTGGCTCCCTAGAAGCAGACAGTGAACATTTTCATTCTTGCAGAAAGTTCTACTGGACAGGGACAGTTTAGATGTCTACCATGGCAAACACTGTCCCCATTTGTGGGGATTCTATCAGAAAACCTGTTGCTCCTCTTTTCAGCCTGGTTTCTCACCCAACCCTCCACCATCTCATAATCTTTAAAACATCACATCAGATGTTTTGAATTCCAATTGTTTCCAGAGTTGAAGTTCTTTCTCATGGGGATCCCAGGCCCCAAACAAATCAGAGAATATTGCTAAACACTTGCTTGATAAACCCAACCTCCCTATGTCATTTGAGGAGGTTTTGTCTTTACAGCACAAGCAACAATGCAGATTTTAGGATCATACCCCTACTCCACATGCCTGTATATCCCCACTTCAGATAATCAAAAAAGGCATCTGGGACCCACCAAAAAAAAAAAAAAAAAGTAATGTAACTATGAATGAAAGATTAGAAGTGTACTAAAAGTAAATATTCCTTAACTTTAAAGGAATTTCAATGGCAAAGAGTTTAAGAGTGCAAAATTAATGCATCCAAATATGCACCTCATGGTGTGTTTATACTTATTTGCCTGCATAACAAATCTGTGCGTTAAACTCTTTTCCTGGCAAAAGCAGAACTGAGCACAGAAAACATTATTTCACAGCATTTTCCAAAGCAGATATGTCACCAGCTATTCACATGCACAAACTCTACACAACAGAATATATCTTATTAAGGTAAAGCCTATTCCGGTTAGAAAAGATTTTATTTTTTTTAACAGACATCCTGCCTGTGATGGACAAAATGATATCAAATATATATAATGACAGGAAAACACAACACAAACTCTTTGACCCCAGCATTTGCCTATACATTCAACTCTTTCTCTGAAATGCCTGAAAGCCACACTTCTCTAAGCAACACTGCTGAACACTGCAATTATGCCTTCTTCACTAACCCAAAGTAGTGCAGACAGGAACAAGTCTGCTCTCTGCAGCCCCAGAGGAATAAATCAATCAGCCTCTTCTAGGCATAGACATTGTGGTATCTATTTTGGCTTTTCACAGGCCTTTTGTTGTTAGTTCCTGTTTTTTTAGCTGTGTTCCAAACAGGTGAGATTATCAGAGAGCTAAGTTACCAAAGGTGAGATGTCATTCTTTCTGTATGGTGTAGTTGTACAGAATATCACACCTATTAAAGCTTGGGTCCTCTCAGAGATCCAAAAGGCAGAAGATTTCAGGATAGAATTAATGACAGAATAATTTTCCTTGTTCCTCAAAAAATACATATCAAATACAGTAAGGAGATGATTATAAATACTGAAAATATTGAAAGGCTCGGAGTTCTAGCTCCCAATTTTTTACATGCTTTATTACACAATCACTTTGGAGAATAAATTGGGATGTAAGTACAGACATATATGAAGGAGAAAAACTGAGGCATACATAAGAAAAAGGAAAAAAAATGTGAATTAGAGAACTTATCAGAAAGCAGAGACACAGGACAACAGCTACACTAACATTTATGGTAAGCTATTTCCAATATCTAGACATAAGATAAGGAGCTCTGTTGGTATAGTGGTCAAGGCATTGGGCTGCTAACCAAACGGTGGTGGTTCAAACCTACCAGCCACTCTGCCAGAGAAAGATGAGACAGTCTGCTTCTGTATAAAGATTTATAGCCTTAGAAACTCAAGCAGGGTCACTATGAGTTGGAATCCATTCAATGTCAATGAGTTGTTGTTGTTGTTGTTTTGAGACACAAGATAGTAAAGATAAGAGAGAACAACAACAGTAAACCACTATGTAACATTTTTTAAGAGCTGTTCTAGCTTTTAAAACCCATATATATTACAGAAGTGGCTCCCAAAATTCCTTCAAAAAGATGTCTTTTACTCACATTTTTACCCACTGTACTACCAGTTTCAGCAAAATTCTCTTACTTAACTGCTCATAAATATTTTGAACACACACTAACAAAATTAATGGGTTCTTGCATCCAGGACATCCTCACGTCTTTCTTTCCTGCTCAACCCTCATCTAAACTCCTTTGGCTAAAGTACCAAAACCCATCCAGCATCTATTTGAATTGACTCTTCCTCCCCCACCTCCAGCTGCCATTGATTCTGACTCATGATGACCCCACCATGGGATGTGTTAGAGTAGCACTGTGCACCATAGGGCTTTCAACAGCCCATTTTTCAGAAGCGTGTCAAGCCTTTCTTCTGAAGCACTTCTAACCTCCAATCTTTCAGTTCTCAATGAACCCATTAACTCTTTGCACAACCCATGGACTCCCATTAAATCTTAGGGGCATCATAACTCCTGACCCATAAGGACTCTCCTTAATTGTACAAAACTCATGCTGAGAAATATGAGCATCAGCATGAAAAGCAACTTACTTCACATCTAAATATTGACTCCTCCCTTAATCTTGTTTCTTCTAAAAAAATAAGATGAGTCTGGATTTTATTTCCCTAAAAGCAGCCTCTGAGGGTCTCAATGAATAAGAATAAGCAAGTTAAATATCCCAAAGAAAGCTTTCTTTGTAGTTGAAAAGGATCGCTTAACTTATAGCTACTACAAGGCACTAAACTTACTTCCAATATCATAAAACTCATAGCTTTCCTTTAAGAGTCAAAGGAGGAAAGAAGGACATTTTAACTCCAAAATGGCTAGAAATTGTAATTCTTTCAGGTAATACCCTCGAAGCTTCTAAAGACCTAACATGCACTGGTTTAATTTACTCCTCATAGTAGGGCAATGATTTTGCAATAGAAGCTGTACAGCAAATCATCAACTCATTCCAGAGGACTGGAAGAATGTTTGGCATCAAGATCTAGCTTTCCAGTCAATACATTTTTAGCTTCCATTACAGACTCAGTTTTCTCTTTCTGCTAGCCATTTATCAAAGGAAAATAAATGAAAAAAAGAACAAAGTACCCAAGAAATGTCCCAAACAAGCATTTCAAGAAAATATTCTATTACAAAATGCATTAACATCTAACCTACCACCCATTTACTTCATCAATTCCCCCTGCCCACCAAATTACCAAACAGAGCATATATATGGCCCTCATTCATCAAATATGACCATGGTTTTGCTAAGTGTTATTTTCAAACAAGTGAATGAAGGTTTACTACAGAATAAAATGTGTCCACCTAACTTTCTTTCTCAAGTTCTGATAAAAATAAGAGGACATGAATTTAGCCTGGGTGTGCTGGTAGTTGGAATTTATGAATTGTGATCATATTGATGGGCAGAAGGTACAAACACCCATACAAGGAAGTTAGCAGAGCCATTCCAAGGGAGAGGCAAGAATCTAAAACTCAAAGGCTAAGAGTCAGGAGCCAATGAGGGCAGTGAAGAGATGCTTTCTCCAGCAGTGTTGATTAGGCCAATCAAGCAGATGGTAGCCCCCACTTATGACTTAGTAGTCAAGCCACACTGCCTCCAAATGTCTATTTAGCCTTGTATGGAACATCCGCGGGAACTCCGGTAGCATAGCGTCTAAGGCACTTGACTGCTAACCAGAAGGCTGACGGTTCAAACCCACCAGCCACCGCTCCTTGGAAGGAAGGTTGGGCAATCTACTTCTGCAGTGATACTGCCTTGGAGTCGCTAAGAGTCGGGTCCAACTCAACGGCACATAACAAGAACATCTGCTCCTTTCTCTTTGGCTAGCATGCTTTCATTTTTAGATGTGCCCTCCTCCACTTGTGTTGTGGTAAATCATAAGATTTCTTCTTCACTGTGGATATAATCCTCTGACAAGCCAAATCAATCAGAGTTTTTCCTAGAACTTTTGCTGGAGATGCCACCCCAAAAGGGAATGCTTTTATTTAACTGGGAATATGAGCTGTTCGAACTTTGAAAACCAACATACTACCACAGAAAAAGGAGCTGCCCAAGAATGATGCAAACCCAGAATAAATCAGAGCTAGGAGACATAGCATGAAAGAGGCAGAGTCATGATGACATCATGTGAGCTCATGGAAGCAGCTTCACCTGAAGCTAATTGTATCCCCTTTGGACTCCTCAGTTAAGGGAGCAATAAATTACATGTTTTGCATATGCTGTTTTTAGGTGAGTTCTGTCATTTGCACTAAGAGCCCTAAGTAGTATAATTTTTATTGACTTTCTCCTGCTCTGTTCCTGTCTTTGAAAAAAGATCTTGTCTAAGTTGTCTGTGTCACTTGTGGTTTAACCACACCTTGCCCAGTCTTGATTTTGTCCATGGTCTCTTCACTCTCTGAATTTCTATCCCCTCTCTCCTTTGGTTCCATACCCTCTACTTAGAATACTTTCCTACATCCTCCTTTCAGCATAAATGTAGTTTTCTTCTTCCCTTACCAGACTCGAATCAGAGAAATATACATTTTTTAAAATTAGTTTTCATCACAAGGTCTGATTTGAATGTTCTTTCACTTAACATTACCTCATAAATATGTCTACACGGCTAGAAGCTCTTCACATCTATTATTCTAATGGCTATATAATGTTCCATGTCAAGTTAATACAAGATGATTTACTTAACCACTCCCCTAGTATCAGACATGTATGTAATTTCTTTCTTTATATTATAAATCATGCTGAAAAGAACTATTCTTACATATAACTTTTCTTTCTTCTAAATTGATTCCACATAGGAAATTTCCATAAGTCTTATTAAAACTGGGTTTAATCATTTAATTTTTTTCTGAAAGGTGTAAAGTGACATTTCATTATTAGTTTAGTCTTTCCGTGGTTATTAACAGCAATTTCTTCTTGATATTTTTGTTTGCTACTTATATCCTCTTTCATGTGATATATCTATTCATATGCTTTGCCGTTTAGTTTGGGTCTTAGTGGTATTTTTAACTATTTAGAGCCTGGCACTTTGAACTTGAACTTAAAGCCTCCAAATTGAAAGAATAAACTCCTGTTTGTTCAGCCATCCCATTTGTGGTACATTCCTGTCAGAGTGGCACTAGGTAACCAAAACAACTAATACAATGTTGTGGTGCATAATTTATTGATGTTATCATTCTCATACTAACCCCCAAAGACAAGGATCTAGAAGAAAGCAATAATGTGTGTGTGTGTGTGTGTGTGTATGTATATGTGTGTATATATATATATATATATATATATATATATATATATATATAAAATCAACTGTAATATATATCAATTATGCACCCAGCATGGAAGATAAACTATATTCTTGAAATACATCATTACATAATCTGGGGTTGTTGTTGTTGTTGTTTGCCTTGGAGTCGGACCCGACTCATAGCGACCCCTCCTTGGGTTTC
>NW_006921857.1:478466-498928 GCF_000298275.1 Orycteropus afer afer | reverse complement strand
TACCAATACTAGACTGTTTTTACAACTTTGGCTGCATAATAGGTTTTCCATATAAAGTTGGTGATCAGTTTTTCCAGCTCTTTAAAGAATAACAGAATCTGACCAAGAGTACATTATATTTGTAAATCACTTTGAGTAGTTTTGTCTTTTTCACACTGTTAAGTCTTCCTAATGAGCATAGTCTACTTCTCCACTAATATAGGTCTCTTACAATAGTGTTTCGTAGTTTTTTAGGTCTTATTGTTTGTTTGTTTTATAGCTTTTTTTGTATCTCTAGTTAGATTTCTTCCTAAGTATCTCACATCTTTTGGCTATTATAAATGGTATGTTTTCCTGGTTTCCTTTTCAGAGATCTTATTGTTTGTGTAGAGGAATGCTACTGATTTTTGTATGTTGATCTTACATCCTGCCACTTCGCTGAATTCTTCTATTAGTTCTAGTAGTTTTCTTGTTGAGTCACTAGGATTTTCTATGTATAGAAAATCACCTACATATCACCTACAAGTATGGTTTTACTTTTTCTTTGCCAATCTGGAGGCCTTTTGTTTCCTTTTATTGCCTAATTGCTCTAGCTAGGATTTCTAATGAAGAGCAAAGATGTCTCTTTGAAGACTGAGATGCACGTAACCCAAGCCATGGTATTTTCAATCACCTTATGTACATGTGAAAACTGAACAATGAATACGAAAGACTGAAAAAGGGTTGATGCTTTGGAGTTGTGGTGTTGGCGAAGAATACTCAAAGTATTCAAATCTGTCCTGTAGGAAGTACAGCCAGAATGCTCCTTGAAAGTGAGAATGGCCAGAGTTCTTCTCACCTTCTTTGCTCATGTTGTCAGAAGAGACCATTCTCTGGAGAAGGATATCATGCTTGGTAAAGTGGAGGGTCAACAGAAAAAGGTAAGGCCCTCAACGAGATGGACTGACACAGTGACTGCAACGATGGGCTCAGGAATAGCAAGGACTGTTAGGCTGGCACAGGACCAGGCAGTGTTCTGTTCTATTGTACACAGGGTCACTATAAGTTGGAGCTGACTCGACAACATGTAACAACAACAACTGAAGAGCTGTGGTGATAAAGGGCATCCTTGTCCAGTTCCTGTACACAAAGGGAATGTTTTCAATCACTCTCTGTTGAGAATAATTTTGGCCATTGTGTGTATGCTGTTAATTATGTTAAGGAATACCCTTTTATTCCTACTTGGTGAACATTTTAAATGAAGAAGAGCTGTTAGATTTTGTCAAAAGCCTTGACTGACCCAACTGACACGATCATGTGGGGATTTTTCCTTTATTGTATTTATGAGGTGAATTATATTGATTGTTTTTCTAATGTTGAATATGGTCATGCTGTGCTATTCTTTTGACATTTTTGGGATTCTATTGACTAATATTTTGTTGAGAATTTTTACACTGTCCATGAGGGATATTGGACTGTGATTTTATTTTTTAGTGGTATCTTTGCCTGGTTTTCTATGAGGGTTATGTTTGCTTCACAGAATGAATTTGGGAGTATTCCATCCTTTACTATGTTCTGGAATAGTTTTAGTAGACTTGGTGTCTGCTTTTCTCTGAATGTTTGGTAGAATTTGCCAGTGAAGCCATCTGGCCAAGAACTTCTTTTCATTGGGACCGTTTATATATATAGATATATATATAACTTGTTCAATTATTTTTCTTTCACTATGGTTCTGTTCAAATTTTCTACCTCAGGTTATGTTAGTTTGGGTAGGTAGTACGTTTTCAGAAATTTGTCCATTTCTTCTAGGCTTTCAATTTTGTTGCAATACAGTTCTTCATAGCATTCTGTTACTAGCCATTTTACTTCAGTTGGTTCTGTTGTGACATCACCTATTTCATTTCCTATTCATGTTAGTTGCATCTTCTCCTTCTTCTTTGTTAATTTGCCATTGGTTTGTCAGTTTCATTAATCCTTTCAAAGAACCAACTTCTAGTTTGTTGGCTCTTTCTATTGCTTTTCTGTTTCATTTATTTCTGCTTGAAACTTTACTACTTCCTTTGTTTTGGTGACTAGGCTTATTTTACTAGTCTTTTTTTTATTTTCTTTTTTGATGTGCATTTGTAACTATAAATTGTCTTTTGAACACTGCTTTTGATGTGTCTCAAAGATTTTTAGTATGTTTTCATTCTCATTTGATTCAAAGACTTTTGGGGCAGGTTCATTTTTTATTTCTTCTGTTACCCAATAAGGAGCTGTGGTGGCACAGTACCTAAGGCAACTGACTGAACCAGATAGTTGGCAGTTCAAACCCACCAGCCATTACATGGAAGGAAGATGGGGCAATCTCCTTCCATAAAGATTTACTGCCTTGAAAACCTAACAGGGATCACTATGAGTCAGAATCGACTCAAAAGCAAGGGGTTTTTGTTGTGTGTGTTTTTTTTTTACCCAGTAGTTCTTAACCAGGATGTTACTCAGTTTTCATGTACATGATTTTCTTCCTTGATCTTCCTGTTCATTTCTAATTTTATACCATTATGATCTGAGAAGAGGCTTTACATTATTTTGATGTTTTAAAATTTATTGAGGCTTGTTCTGTAGCCAAAAACATGATCTATTCCAGACAATTTTCCATGTGCACTGGAAAAGAAAGTATATTGAGCTGTCATTGGGTAGAATGTTTTGTGCTCATCTATGAGGGCTAGTTCATTGATCGTATTACTTAAATCTTCTGTATCTTTGTTGAGGTTCTTTTAATCAAAAGTGGTTTATTAACTCTCCTACTATTATTGTGTTGCTGTTGTTGTTGTTAGGTGCCTTCGAATCACCTCCAACTCATAGTGAACCTATGCACAACAGAACGAAGCACTGCTGGTCCTGTACCAGCATCACAATCCTTGCTATACCAAAGCCCATCACTGCAGTCACCATGTCAATCCATCTCATTGAGGACCTTCCCCTTTATCAATGATCCTCCACTTTACCAAGCATGATATACTTCTCCAAGGAATGGTGCTTCTGATAACATGACCAAAGTTAAGTGAGATGAAGTCTGGCCACGCTAGCTTCCAAGGAGCATTCTGGCTGTACTTGTTCCATGACAGATTTGCTAGTTCTTCTGGAAGTCCATGGTACTTTCAGTTATCTTCACCAACATAACAATTCAAAAGCATCAACTATTCTTCAGTTTTCCTTATTCATCATCCAGCTTTCACATGCATATGATACAACTGAAAACACCATGGCTTGGATTAAGTGCACCTTAGTCTTCAAAGAGACATCTTTGCTCCTCAGCACTTTAAAGAGGTTTTTTTCAGATTTGCCCAGGGCACTACGTCATCTGATTTCTTGACTACTGCTTCCATTGGTGTTGACTGTGGAACCAAGTATTATGAAATCTTTGACAACTGCAATCTTCTCTCCATTTATTGTGATGCTGCTTACTTGTCCAGTTGTGAGGAGTTTCATTTTATGTTTAGGTGTAATCCATACTGTAGACTGCAGTCTTTCATCTTTATTAGTAAGTGCTTCAGCAAGCAAGGCTGCATCAACTGCATATTGCAGGTTGTTATTGAGTCTCACTCCAATCTTGATGTCACATTCTTCTTCATATAGTCCAGTTTCTCAGATTTGGTCAGCATACAAACTGAATAAGCATGGTGAAAGGATAAAACCCTGAAGCAATCCCTTCTTGATTTTAAACCATGAAGTATCCCCCTGTTCTGTTTGAATGACAGCCTCCTAGTCTATGTATAAGTTCCTCCTGACCACAATTAAGTGTTCTGGAATTCCCATTCTTTTCAATGTTATCCAAAATTTGTTATAATCCACACAGTTGACTGCCTTTGCACAGTCAATAAAACACAAGTAAACATCTTTCTGGTATTCTTTGCTTTTAGCCAAGACCCATCTGACATCAGCAATGCTAACCATCATCCCACATTCTCTTCTGAATACAGCTTGCATTTCTGGAAGTTCTCCATCAATATACTGCTGCAACCGTTTCTGAATCACCTTCAGCAAGATTTTACTTGCATGTGAAATTAATGACATTGTTCAACAATGTCCACATTCTGTGGCATCACCTTTCTTTGGAATGGGTACAAATATGGATCTCTTCCATTACTGTAGTTATCTATTTCTGTTTTCAGTGTTAAAGTTTGATTTACATATTTTGAGGTTCTTTCATTGGATGTGTAGATATTATATTACGTCCTCTTGTTAAATTGATCCTTTAATTATTATATAATGTTCTTCCTTGTCTCTTTTGCTGGTTTTTCCTTAAAGTCTATTTTATCAGAAATTAGTATTCCCACTCCTACTCTTTTATGGTTGCCATTTGCTTGAAATATATTTTTTCATCCTTTGATTTTTGGCTTATTTTTGTCTTTGTGTCAAAGGGGTGTCTCTTGTAGACATTATATCGATGGGTTATGTTTTCTCATCCAATCTGCAACTGTACATCTCTTGGCTAGGGTATCTTGTCCATTTACTTATATTCAGAGTAATCATCAACAGGCATAAAATTACTACTGTCACTTTGTTATTTCTTTTTGTGGTTTTGATGGTTTCTTTGTTCAATATTTTCTGTGTGCTGTCTTCATTTTAAGGTTTTTTTGTTTTGTTTTGTTTTTACCTACTTCCTTCACTGCTACTGTTTTAGTGTTTACTGAGACTTCATGATTTTCTACTTTTTTATTTTGGTGAGAAAGATTCTTTTTCCTTGAGGTTACTTTGTGATTTATTATTATTTTCAGAAGTTTAAAGCAATTAGTTCTATCTTGATATGGTCTTGACTTCTTCTCCATCTGGAAGTCCTGTAATTACATCATTTATTCCCTCTTTTTCCATTATCATTATTTACAAATTAACATCTCTGGTTCCCTATCTTCAGTTTCATCGGTTTATTTAATTTTTGATACTTCTATGCCTGAGTTGATTGCTGCGTGCAACTGTTGTGCCTTAATCTCTGGTTGTTTTCTGCTGCTGTTCATTCTCTGTTCAAAGGTTTCTCTTTAGCATTTCTCATAAAGTTCGTCTGCTTTTTAAAAAATGCCTTAATTTCTTTTTAACTGGGAATGTCCTAATTTCATCATTGTATTTGAGGGGCAACTTTGCTGGATATATAAATCTTTGTTGGAAATTTTTTTCTTTCAGGTCTTTGCATATCATCCCATTGTCTTCTTGCCTGCTTGGTTTCTGCTGAGAAATCAGAACTTAGCCTTAATGATTTTCCTTTGTAAATAACTTTTTAAATTTCCCAAGCTACTTTCAGGATTCTTTCTTTGACTTAGATTTTAAGTAGGTTTGATTATGGTATGTCTCAGTGTTTTTCTTTTGAGGCCTATCCGATTTGGGGTTCATTGTCCTTCCTGAATGCATATATTTTTATCTTTCTTGTTATTAGGGATATTTTCTTTCAACAAATCTTTGGCAATTTTCTAGGTGCCTTTTTTTGTCTCTTCCAGTTTTGTAACTACTACCAGAAATGAGTTATTCCTTATGATGGCATCCCACATTCTTAGGGTTACTTCTTTTTTTTTTTTTTTTTTTCATTTTTTTCTGACCCTCTAACAGATTGGTATTAAAAGGTTTATCTTCAGTCTCACTACTTCTGTCTTCCTTTAATCAATTCTACTCCTTTGTCTTTCCAATGTACTATTTCTGAAATTTTAGTATTAATCTTCTGGATTTCTATCTCCTGGTTTTGTATGAGTTCTCATTTTCCATTTTGTTCTTGTTTTTTTATTTATTTATTTTAATTATTCTAGATTTTTGTCTATGTTTTCCTCTATTTCATCTGTGGCTTCCTAGAACTTCCTCTCAATCTCTCAATCCATTGAAGGTACCTAAACATAATTCTTTTTAATTCTTTATCAGGTAATAGCACTGCCTCCTCCAGAAGATTTTCTGACCCTGTATTTTGGTCAATTGTTTGATCTATCTTGTCTTGTTTTCTCGTGTAATTTGAAGTTGTCTATTGTCTGAGACACTGTCGTGTTACTGTATTAATTTGTTGATTTTATGTTGTTTTTCTTCACCCTGCTTTTATATATATATGTAGTGTGTGTGTACATACATACATACATGTATACATATACACACACGTATACATATATATCTCCAAGCAACAGGACAGGTGCTTTACTCAGGCCACTAGTTTAGCAGAACTGGGGTATTCACAACCTGCCTCCAGGTGGCTGTAGTACTGGGTGGGAATGTGGGCCCAAGTCTGATCACCAATCATGCAGATCAGCTGAGGAGAGGCTGAGCAGGTGTTGGCCACCATCTGTCATTCAATCCAGTGGTGCTGCAGCAGGTGGTGGCACTCATTCACTGGGTGGGGTGGCAGGTGTGGTATGTATGACTGGGTAGGGTCACTGGCTTCCAACTGCTAGAGAAAGACAGGAAGGAAAAAAAGGGAGAGGAGAAGAAAAAAAAAAAGCAAGGAGGTGGAAAGAGGGGAGATCTAATAATGAAGTAAAGTAGAAAAAGAAAGAAAATACATAAAACAAAACAAAAAGTACAGCACAGTATTGGCACTATGGCTAGCTGCCAAACACAGGTACAGCAGAAATGTGGCATTCACTCCATGGGTGCATACACCACTGAATACAGAGGGTCAGGGACTGTGCTACTGAATGTGGAGGGGGATGGAAGAGAGAAAAAATGGCACAAGTGTTACACTCCAAACACAGCTACAGCAGGAATATGGAGCTCACTCCAGGGAAGCAAGCACCACCATCCACATAGGGGTGGTGGCAGATGTTACTGTCTCTACTACATCAACAAATGGGGGTTGGGGGGCGAATAGGAAGGAAAAAAAGAAAAGGAAAACAAAGTAGAGAAGAGGAAAGCAGTAAGAAGCAGGAAAAAAAAGTAAAAACAAAACAAAACAAAAAGAAAGCAGCACAGCACTGACAAAAATGGTAGCCACCAAACATAGCTGCATAGGAATGCAGCACTTACTCTGTGGAAGCACACACCTCCAACCAAGGAGGTCTGGGGGTGAGTGCTGCTAAACCCTGGGTGGAAGAGGGAGGGGGATCTCCTGCTCTTCAGGATCCAAATAGAAAAGGAAAGCAAAGCAAAAAAGTGGTACAGCACTGTTAGTGGAGGGACATTTACCAGCCACTGAGTGGTGGAGTGGGGGGTCCCTCTGGTTAGTGGGAGAATATATAAGGTAAGAAAGGAGGTCACCCCTCTGGTCACCCAATCATCAATATGGGTGCTGGTGCAGTCCTGGGCAAGTGGATCTGGTTATCTAGTTTCACCTCTGATCAGAATGCTGCTGCAATAATTCTAAAAGGGCTACACTATGCCAGTTGGCAGTTTACCTCAGCTTTTTCATTGTGTTTGTTCATTTTTTCCTCTCACTGATATCTGATCTACTTCTTCATCCTTTCCTTTCAAACTCTGGGGTCCAAGTGTGTCATCCACAGCCATTTCACTCATTTGCACAAGTCTTTGTGGTATTGGATCTGGACAGTCCATTTGCCTAGCCTGCCATCTTGGATCCTCCTCTCCTAATATGAATGGTTACAACAACAGATTGTCCCTTTCATTTCCTATTCTGGTCACTAATATAGAAACTGATAAAATAAATAAGATAAAGGGCTTGAGATTATTTTAATTTGTATTCTTGTCCTCCACATTCTATCAGCATAACGCCAACAGACTTCCATACTCCTCTTAGATAGGCAGTCTTAAGATATCCAGGTAAACAGAAAAAGAAGCCAAATTAGAGAAACAAACAGAAAGACAACAAAGTTTCCACTTTACCATATACTCAAGATGCTATTATGTAGTCCAGATGGATGCATTTGGCATGTGTTCAAGGACAAGCATCCAAAATCATTTGTCTATTCTCTACTATTCTCCTTAACACAACGATCATCAAGGTCACTTTATCTGATTGCTGAAAATTCCTCTCTGAATTCTTTTCTTTTCCTTATAGTTAACCTACTAAAGTCAAATGAGAGACTAAAAATAGAACCACACCAAAATAACAATTAAAAAAAAGACAAGAGTACTCTATTCAAAAGGATATCTAGTAACTAAGAAGATCAGAATATTTACTGAAGATATTCTTCTAAAACTGCTAATCACTAGCAAGCATAATTATTCCTCTAAATCAATTGACTCTGCAATCTGAAAGATGGATAAACAAAAATCCACAGCACAGTCTGTTTTTTTTCCAAATTCACCAGAAATGAAAACATCTTTGGTACTATAAATTAAGAGTAAATATGTTCAGACCCAAACTGAGGCAAGTTGGAAGGTAAGTTGTACAAAGGCCCACAGAGGGGACGTCCAGTAAAATGGAGGCATAGGCAGACAAGCGACACAGACCCTCTTCAACAAAGAAAAGAAAAAACAATTCACAGAGATAACAGAAGATAATCCTGGAGCCCTGAGCTTTGAAAGGAACCACATAAAAGTAAATTAGGCACCAACTAGTGGAAAAACCTGAACAAAAACAGTGAGTACAGAAATGGTCAGAGCTGCGGACTGTCACCTACTCTGATGGGACCAAGAGCCTGAATATTTCCAAATGGTGCTGGGACCTGAGAATAGACCTAAAGATCAGCCCTGGTCACCAAGGGCTACAGGGACAACTGCTCTGGTGGCCTATGACTAGGAAGGGAAACAGCAAGGAAGGACACAACCTGAGCTGTCCAGAGGGTGCAGCCATTTTGATTGTTTACACATGGAAGACATTTTGGATATTTAAAGTGACCGAGGGTGCAGCCATTTTAAATGTTTATAAGCAGCGGCCATTTTGGATATTAAATTGACCAAGGCCACAGCCATTTTGAATCTTTGCAAGTGGCATAGATTTTGGATTTTAAAGTCATAGCATTCTCATTCGGAATCCAGGGACCTAAGAATAGACTCTGTTTGCCAAGGTCAGCAGGGACATACAAGAGGCTAACAACAGGAGAGGATAAAGGTAGTAATTGTATTAGTGCTGTCAACTAGTTCATAGAGGAACACAGCACAGTACCTTGCGTAGATAACATACAAAGAAAACGAACATCGTGGGCAAGTCACTCCAACATACAATCACCAATTAAATATAAACACAATAACGTCACAATGCCTCGGCGACAACAGAGCATCACAGTCCACACAAAAAAGCAAGATAAAGCAGGAGAAACAAGGCACCAGGATACAGACCCAGAACACATCCCTGGGAAAGAGGCAGCAATGGAACTCCCAGATAAGGAATTCAAAAGAATTATATTTAGGTATCTTCAAACAATTGAGAGACAGGTCAAGGAAAACAAGACAAAACCCTAAAGAATTTCAGAAGAAAATACAAGAACAAAATGACAAATATTAGAAATGATTCCAAATCTACAGATAGAAATCCAGAAGATTAATACTAAATTATCGGAAAAGGATAACACAATGAAAGGGCAAAGGAGTAGAACTGATGCAGTGGAAGACAGAATTAATGAGATTGAAGACAAATACCTCAATACTTCTTTGGAAAGGGATCAAACAGAAAAAGGATCAAAACCAAATGAAAAAAGCCTAAGGTTCATGTGAGATACCATCAAAAGGAATAACTTATGTGTCATTGCAATTCCAGAACAAGAAGAGACAAATAAAACCACTGAGAAAATTTTGCAAGATTTGTTGGAGAAGAATTTCCTTGATATGATGAAAAATGAGAATATATTAATTCAGGAAGTCCAACAAACCCCAAACAGGATAAACCCCAAAAGAAAACCACCAAGACATATCATCATCAAACTCACCAAAACCAAAGACAAAGAAAGAATTATGAGAGCAGCACAGGAAAAATGAAAAGTTATTTACAAGGGGCAACCAGTAAGACTAAGCTCAGATTCCTCAGCAGAAACCATGCAGGCAAGAAGACAATGGGATGGTATATATAAAATCCCGAAAGAGAGAAATTTTCAACCAAGAATTATGTACCCAGAAAAACTGTCCCTCAAATATGATGGTGTAATTAGGACATTTCCAGATAAGCCCAAATTAAAGGAATTTGTTAAAACCAGACCAATCTTATAAGAGATGCTAAAGGGAGTCCTTTGGACAGAGAAGTCACAACGGCCAACAACAACTGACCATTAACGCACATGATGAAATAGCCCAGAAACCAACTCAGCTATAGAAGGATCCAAAGTAAATAAGCCTACAAGATTGTAAGCAGGGAAACAGAGACATCAATTGACAAATGAAGACAACCACAAACCAACCATGTTGTTAGAGAACTCCTAGATGGTAGGATATCAAGACAACTAACAAGACAGAATGGACTGTTCTAAACTTGGGAAGAAAACTATAAATCACAGGATAACCTCAAAGAAAAATGATAAATCTTCACATCAAAATAAAAAAGAGGACCAGCACAAATATCTAGCTAATACTAAAACAATAGCAACGAAGGAACTGATAACATGGTTCATAAACAAAACAAGTTCAGCACAGAAAATTATATGGAACAAAGAAATTGACACCACAAAAAAGCACCTAACAAAAATCACGCCACAAATTCATATTTGCCGATAATTACATAACTGGCAAGGGACTTATCTCTTAAGATTTACAGAAAACTCCAGCACCTCATCACCAAAGGAATTAACAATCCAATTGAAAAATGGGCAGAAGACATGAATAGATACTTCACCAAGGAGGATATTCAGGCGGCCAGCTAATACACGAAAACATGCTCACAATCATTGGCCATCAGAGAGATGCAAATCAAAACAACGAGACACCATCTCACCCCAGCACTCATGGCCATGTTCAATGATACAGAAAATAACAAATGCTGGCAGGGGTGTGGACAGATTGGGACCTTCATACACTGCTGGTGGGACTGTGAAGGGATACAACCACTGTGGAAAGCAATATGGCAATTCCTTAGAAAGCTGGAATTGGAGATACCCTTTGACCCCGCAATCCCATTACTAGGTATATATTCTAAAGAGGTAAGAATCAGGACAGGAACAGATATATGCATGCCCATGTTCATTGCAGCACTATTTACAATAGCAAAAAGATGAAAACAACCTACATGCCCATCAGCATAAGAGTGGATGACCAAACTATGGTACATATACATAATGGAATGTTATGCAGCACCAAAGAATAATGTGGAGTCTGCAAAGCACCACATAATATGGATGAACTTGGAGGACATCATGCTGAGTGACATAAGTCAATCACAGAAGGACAAATATAGTATTAGTTCATTGCTGTGGAGGGTCAAGGAAAGGTTTATATATGGAGGGGAACTTTCTTTGTTGGTTGCCAGGGGTGGTAGGGAAGGGGAGGGAACAGTGCAAAAAAATAAATAAATAAAATGTATTGACCCATGTCACTTTAGTTTTGTGTATTTCACTGTACATAAATCATATTTCAATAAAATGCATTTTTAAAAAAAGGCCCACAGATCATCTAGATAAACGAAATTAAGAAATAAGCATATCAAAAGCATAGGAGTTTGTATCATTTTACAAATCCCCTGGAAAAATTAGTCTCAATCCAACATGCTTAGATGTGGGGAAGGGGAAAAAAAAAAAAAAACCCTCAAGTAACATTCTAACACTTCATATAATATCCTTCATCTTTTTCCTACCTTCTAACTTCAGGTTCTGTATCTATGTATCTATACAAAATCAAAGAATCGACTTGTTGTTATATGACCTGACTCATAGCAACTCCTCCTTGGGTTTCCAAGGCAGTATCACTACAGAAATAGATTGCCCAACCTTCCTTCTGATGAGTGGCTGGTGGGTTTGAACCACCAGCCTTCTGGTTAGCAGTCAAATGCCTTAGGCACTATGCTACCAGAGCGCCTATAAGAATCGCATAGTACTTCACAAATAAATTACCCACGTTTGCTTATATAAGTAAAAATCCATAAGAATATACTGTGTTGCATCAAGAAAATTTAAACACTAAAATTTAAGTTGAATCAATTGTTGACTCAATTACCAGAAAATATAATAGTATCATTACTGATATTGAATCATTTCTTAATGAAAAACTTATCTATCTTTAATTTTCTTCTATTTCTTTGGGAAATTTATTATTTTTTTTAATTAAATCCTGATTGCAAGATTTTGGTAGAAGTCTTGAGAATAACCGTAATAGCTATCCCATACTTTTTACCTGAACCAAACTGTACAACGCTCTGGAGTTAGATACACACAGCAAAACAAACAAAAAAAATATGTTTAACTAGTTTTACTACCTTGAGAAGAATAAATTTTAGAATTTGGAAAAGCCATATCTAAATCTGTCAGTCTTTACTAACATAGGGGTGCCCACATGGAATCAAATAGTCCAGAGGACTAATGGACCATGTGAATTTCAGCCTGCTTGACCTTGAGACCAGAAGAACTAGATGGTGCCCAGCTACCACTATTGATCACTCTGAAAGGAATCACAATACAAGTCCTGGACAGAGTGGGAGAAAAACATGAACACTAACTCAAAAATCATTTAAAAAAAAAAAAAAGCAGACTTACTGGTCTGACAGAGACTACTGGAACCTCAGAGACTGTGGCCCTTATTCATCCTCCAAGCCTGGAACTGAACTTACTTCCATGGCTCAACTCTCAGCCAAGCAACAGAAAGGCCTATAATAACAGTAATACTAGAAGGATACATACTCCTTAAAACAATTGGCCACAGGAGATCAAAAGAGCAATTTCTACCCAGAGATAAAGTTCAATAGGCAGGAAGAGACAGGAAAGTCGGATGGAAGGAAATAGGAAACACAGGGAGGAAGTGGGAAGAGTAGTATTACACATTGTGGGGATTGCAATCAATGCCACAAAATAATATGTGTATAAATTGTTGAATGGAAAACCCATTTGTTCTGTAAACTTTCACTCAAATCATCAAGTAAAGGGGAAAAAAAAAAAAACCTTAGTACCCAAACTTGGTTTGCAATAATGCTTGATAAAGCACAAAGAAAAGCTCCATCCAGGAAAGGGTTCCAAAGCACCAACATTTTAATTATGAAAGAACTTAAAAGAAAGGTAGGACCAATGCTGACTCAAACTGATCCAAAACAGATAGCATTAAACAAAGAGCTAACCCTTAACTTTTGGCAAGAATAAATGCCTAACAAGAGTACCCCCCTCTATTCATACAAATGACTGCCAAAAAGGTTGTGTGCTTTATACTGAGCGGAAAAGGTTAGAAGGGAAGGGGTATCAGCTTTAAAATAGTTCCTAAAATAGTTGTTTAAAAGGATAAAAGAATAAGAGAACTTACAAAGGTTTTGAGTCAAGCCTAGTTCCAGGAAAAGGATACTTTGGCCCTATGTGAAAGCAAAATCCAGCCATTGTAAAATACAGATACCCAGATTTTGCCAGCAGAAGGAAGAGTATTGTTCATCATTTCCCACAAAAGTAGCAGAGACTTTAACTTGGATTCCTATGTCTTCCTGGCAGATAGACAATCTGCAAAAACAACAAAGCAAACGAAATATAATGCTGTTCTTAACTTCAACCCTGCAGTCAAAATACCAACTTCACAAATTCAACAAAGATCACCGAGGAGCAAATTTCCTGTTTTTTCACTTTAACTCATTACCTTTCTCCCAGACTAACCAATACAAATCTCCATCTCCTTGTTTTGAAGTTGACAAAAAGAGGGCAGTATACACACAATATACACACACAGTAGAAACAATAAATCATTATCCCAGAGTCAAAAAACAGTTTTTTATGTTATTTTCTGAATCCCATTGCCCAAAATCTTTATCTATTATTTGTCTCACAAAGAAAAGCTAAATAAACATTTCTATTTCTTCACTAATAGTAACGAGTTATTTTGGTTTTACAAAAAGAGGAAAATAAAATGTAACATTTCATAAACATTTACCAAAAGTTCATTATGTGAAAGAACTATGTATCATCCTGTAACCAAAAACTATCTTCTGAGAAAGAGAATGAGAAAATATGAACAATTATTACTATATTCTAAATGTTTATCTACTTCTCACCTTTTTCAAAAATGTATTTAAAGTTATTTTCCACAAAAGAAATACATTGTTTACAAATAACTGCAAATTTATGAATAAAGTGTATAAATTCCATAAAAGAGCAAAGTTCCAAAGGAGCAGTAGTTCTTAATCAAGTTGATGATTAACTGTGAAGTGTGTTACAAATACTGTAATTTGTAACCAATAATAGTAAAAGTTATCTAAATTTGTATATAATTTATACATACAATATTTTTTTTTTCTTCCAGTTGTGACTCATGTCAACCTGATGCATGTCACGGTAGAATTATCTTCCACCAAGTTTTCTGTGGCTCATTTTTTCAAAAATAGATCAACAAGGCTTTCTTCCGGGGTACATCTGGGTGAAACCAGAAACTAACCTTTCACTTAGCAGCCTAGTGCATAAATCGTTTGTACCACCCAGGACTCAGATACAATTATACCATATGTGTATGTGTGTATGTTTGTGTGTACAAACACCCTGTATATTATCAACTGCCATTTTACAGACGAGGAAGTGAAGGTACACAGAAGTTGTCACATATTCAACACCTCACAGTTAGTAAGTGGCTCCATTAGAATTTGAACACAGGTCAGTGCAACTATAAAATACAAGCTCCTACTCCTACTACACCATAACAAGTTTAGTTTTAGACATGTCTAGAAAAAAAATAGGATAATATTCTTATAATCTCGGGGTGCAGAAAACTTTTCTAAGCAAGGCAGAAACCACAAAGAAAAGGAATAACAGGCTAAATAACATTAAAAAAAAATTAAGTGACTATAAGGCAAAGTGTTATAAAGTCAAAAGGTAAACAGAAAACTGGAACAAAATGTCTCTGCAATATTTATAATGGACAACAAATTAATGTTTCTAAAATATAAAACAGCTCTGAGAAATCCAAAGAAAAATATATAAATATAAAAATTGGGGATAAAAGTCATGATCAGGAAAATCACAATAGAATCAGTGACAAAAAAAAATAACTCCAATATTAAGCAAGTAATTGCACATTTCAACATGCATGTGCATTTTTACAGGAGCTCTGCTGGTGCAATGGTAAGTTAAGGCATTTGGCTGCTAACCAAAAGGTCAGTAGCTCAAACTCACCAACTGCTCCATGCAATAAAAATGGGACAGTCTGCTTCCATAAAGATTTACAGTCTTGAAAACCGTGTGGGGCAATTCTATTCTGTCCTATTGAGTTGCTATGAATCAGAACACACTGGATGGCAGTGAGTTTCATTTGGGGCTTGATGCTATCAGACTAATAAAGATTACTAATTATGTAAATAAATAAGAGTTTGAGAAAATGTTTCAAAAAGCAAAGATGCCACTTTGATGACTAAGATGCTCCTAACTCAAGCCATGGTCTTCTTAATAGCCTCATATGCATGCAAAAGCTAGACAATGAAAAAAGAAGACAGAAGAAGAATTGAAGTGTTTGAATTATGATGCTAGTGAACAACACTGAATACATTGTGGACTGCCTGAACCATGGCCAAATCAGGCTTAGAAGAAATAAAACCAGAATGCTCTTTAGACATGAGGATGGCAAGACATTGGATCACTTACTTGGGGCAAAATCATCAAGAAAGACCAATCACTAGAAAAAGATATCATGTTTAGTATATTAGAGGATCTGTGAAAACAAGGCAAAACCATCAATAAGAAGAACTGACACAATACCTACAACAATGGATTCAAATATACCAATGATCAAAAAGATGGCACAGAACCAGGCAACATTTTGTTTGGTTATGCATAAGGTTGCCATGAGTAGGTGCTGACTTGAAAGCAACTAACAACAACATATACACATTTCTGAAGGGCAATCTAACAAGATGTATCAAAATTGAGTTGTGTAATCACTTTGACTCAGAAATTCCACTTCTAGAAATTAATTGTTTAAAAAGGTGTGCAAAGGTGTATATGGTCTTCTCACTACTCTAGTATTGATAATTCCCAAAAACAGCAATTAATTATCAATCAATATGTGACCAAATAAATTGCAGCATATACATAAAATGGTTTACAATTCAAGTATTAAGAAGCATGAGGTGTGAAGATATAAAATAGTGCAGCCACAGTGGAAAAGTATGGCAGTTCCTCAAGAAGTTAAACACAGAGCCACCATATGATCCAGCAATTGTACTCCTAGGTATACAAGAGAACTGAAAACATATGTCCGTACAAAAAAGTTTGAACGTGACTGTTCATTATCAATATTACTGATAATAACCAAAAAACAGTCTTAATCCCCATGAGGTAGAATAACAAGAAAATTATGCTCCTCAGTATATTTGATTAAAAAAAAAAAAAAGCAGACAGCAAACAATAAAGTCTTTGAGAAGAAAAGTACAGTATTAAGACAAAAACACATAGAACAGATTGAAATCAGGAGACAATACAATCAAGAATTATTACCCTAGAGTCAATATATCTCAGGGAATCTGTGAATTTCTATAGGAAAAATATTACCTATATCTTTATTTTCACTAACCTGTAATTAAAATTTAGTATATCCTTCATTAAGACTGGGAGCTCTGGTGGCATAGTACCTAAGGTATTTGACTGCTAACCAGAAGGCTGGCAGTTCAAAACCACAAGCCACTCCTTGGAAGGAATATTGGGTAATCTACTTCCATAGAGATACCACCTTGGAAACCCAAGGTTGCAATGAAACTGATCGACTTGATGGCAATGAGTTTGGTTTTTTGTTTGTTTGTTTTTCATTAAGACTGGACAACTTACCATAATAGTATTAAAGTTACCTGCAATTTTTATCATTAACAGAAAATTACATTTTCATATCACATTAGAGTTGTTATAAACCAAAACCCACTGCCATCAACTCAATTCCAACACACAGCAACCTTCAACAGGTTTCCAAGGCAGTAAATCTTTATGGAAGTAGATTGCACCATCTTTCTTCTGTGGAGCATTTCAAAATATCAACTACAAACATTACTTCAAAATTATGATAGTTAAAAAAAAAAAAGAATGGGAGAAGATGGGAAAAAAAAGAAGAATGGGAAAAGACTATAAAAAATTATGAGAGTTATATTCACTACTAAATATTATTATTTAAATTCATCAATAAAGAATGACATACATTACTGAAGCACAAATGTCTTTGTAGTTACATATATTTTTAAACAGGTTCTTTTGTAACTCATTTTTTTCCCTCTCTCTTTCAAACTTGTTACTCTAAACAGAATCCACAGTCTCCTCTAGACAATCAAAGGGTCCATTGTTGTTGTTGCTGTTATGTGCCGTCGAGTTGGCCCCGACTCATAGCCACCCCTCCTTGGGTTTCCAAGGCAGTATCACTATGGAAGTAGGATTGCCCAACCTTCCTTCCGAAGAGTGGCTGGTGGGTTTGAACCGCCAACCTTCTGGTTAGCAGTCAAGTGCTTTTTTAGCCACTATGCTACCAGAGCTCCTAAAGGGTCCATAGCACTAAACAAAAGTTAAGAACCTATCCATTAGAATTAGGAAGGACGACACAGGGGTAAGATGCCGTGTCGAGATTTATCTCCAAAGCAAGTAATGCCAAACAATGCCTGGGACTACCAGAAACTGGCAGAGACAAGGAAGGATCTTCCCCTAAAGTAGATGGAGACAGCATGACCCTGCTGATGCCCTGAACTGGGGCTCCTTTCCTTCCGAATTGTGAGACAATAAATTTCTAGTTTTTAAAGTAAAAAAAAAAAAGAAAGAAAAAGAAAAGAATTAGGATGGAAGACCAATCATGAGGCCATTCTAATTATTCATGCCAAAGTAATTAGGGCCAAGGTTCTGGTAAGAAACTACACAGACCCTCTTCAACAAAGAAAAGGGGAACTAATTAACACAGATACAGAAGATAATCCTGGAGACTTGAGCTTTGAAAGGAAGGATACAGAAGTGGACTAAACTCCAACTACTAGAAGAACCTGCATTAAAACACCAAAAAAGGAGACTACGGACCTGCAGACTGTTAGCATTCCTGGACACACAGACAACTTGGATATTGCCAAGTGGTGTGAGAACCTAAGAATTAACCGAAAAATTAGCCATCCTAGCCAAGGGCTGCACAGAAGACTGCACTACTGGCTGGTGAATAAAAGGGAAGATGGAGATGGGCTGAGCTGTGGACTTTTGGCTATCTAGAGAGTGCAGCCATTTTGAATGTTTATGAGCGGTTGGACCATTTTGGATATTTAAAGCAACAGCATTCCCTCAGATTCCAGGAACCTAAGAATATACTCTACTCGTCAGGGATAGCAAGGACATACCTGGCATGAAGGACTGGAAAGGTATGACATTCCCCTTGTTACTCTTATACACCACACCCTCTTGATGAATGGAGGTGCAGCCATCCCTCAGTCCCACCCACATTCTAGGCCAGCAGAAACTCCATCCTAGTCCATGTGCTCTGATGCCACCTGGGTGCCCTGCCTCTCCCAGATTTTTTTTTTTTTTTAGTTTGTTTTTGCATGTTTTAAAACTTATTTTTTTTCTTTTTTCATCCTTTTTATTATTATTCTTTATTCTTCCCTTCCCAGATTCCAGTTTTCAGCTTTTTCTTTCTTCCTGGTTAGTGGTTCCCATCTTTTTCTTTCCTATGGTTCTCTCCATTCCTTGTTTTTCCTTTTTCATTTTTCCCATTTTTTTCTTAATCATTCTCCTACTCTACCTCATTTCTCTTATTCCCCTCTCCCCCGACAGTGCAGGGATTTTTTTTTTCCTTTTTATATGCATATTTCCTTTGGCTTTTTAAAGTATTTCTTTAAATATTTTCTCTCATTTATTGCCTTTCTTCTTCATTTTTCTTTTCCCCCCCCCCCTCTTTTTGGTGATTGTTCCTGTGTGTTTATGTGGTGTGTGCTTTTAGTCCTCTTTATTTCACTTTTATGATAGTTTGATTGTTCTTTTTCTCTAACTGAATGGAAGACAGCAACTGTGCCCATATGACACAATCACACCTGTACCTCCTGCAGCTCCACTTACTGAGTGAGAGCCACTGCTTCCCCTTCTGCACCAACTGACCAATGATGCATGACCACCAATAAAAGCCTGACTCACCCTTAACTGCTCTTCACAAACAGTTAACAAACATCTGTACAGCCTCTCTCATTCTCTATCACACCCACCAGAAGACAGGTGGTGAGGGTGTAAGTGCTGCCAACTAGCGAAGACATGAGCGCAGTACCCTGCGTAATCAGATACATCTAAAAGAAGATGAACAAAACAAAAATCTTGGGAAAATCACTCCAACATACAATCACAAATTAAACATGAATACAACAAAGTCACAATGTCTCAGACACAACAGAGCATCACAGTCCACACAAATAAACAAGATAAAGCAAGAGAAACAATGGAGCAGGATACAGACCCAGAACACATCACTGAGGAAGAAGCACCATTGGAACTCCCTCATAAGGAATGAAAAAGAATTATATTAAGGCACTTTCAATGATTAAGAGACAGATCGAGGAAAACACTGACAGAACTAAGGAAAACAAAGACAAAACCCTAGAACAATTTCAAAAGAAAATACAAGAACAAAATGACAAAATAAACTAAAAGTTAGAAATGACATATAATCTACAGAGAGAAATACAGATTAATACTGAATTTTCAGAAATAGAAAACCCACTTAAAGGGCAAAGAAGTAGAACTGAATCAATGGAAGACAGAATTAATGAGATTGAAGACAAACACCTGAATACTTCTTTGGAATGGGACCAATCAGAAAAAAGATCAAAACAAAATGAAGAAAGCCTAAGGTTTACAACAGGAGTAACCTACATGTAATCGGAATTCCAGAACAGGAAGAGAAAAAGAAAACCACTGAGAAAATTGTCCAAGATTTGTTGGAAGACAATTTCCCTGATACAATGAAAGATGAGAATACATCCATTCAAGAAGTCCAAAGAACCCCAAACAGGAAAGACTCCAAAAGAATATCACCAAGACATAGCATCATCAAACTCACCAAAGCAAAAGACAAAGAATCCTGAAAGCAGCACAGAAAAACAAAAAGTTACCTACAAAGAGTAACCAGTAAGACTAAGCTCTGATTTCTCACCAGAAACCATGCAAGCAAGAAGGCAATGGAATGGTATATACAAAAGCCTGAAAGAGAAAAATTTCCAACCAAGAATTATATACCTGGCAGAACTGTCCCTCAAATACGATGGTGAAATTAGGACATTTCCAGATAAGCAGAAATTAAGAGAATTTATTAAAACCAGACCAACCTTGCAAGAGATACTAAAGGGAGTCCTCTCAACAGAAAAACAATGATAGCAAACAACTACCAACCATTAATATACATGACGACATCATCCAGAAACCAACTGCTAAAAAGGCAGGGAGACCACATGTTCCAACCTCCTCTAACAACACAAGAGGAAGATAGAAGCACCATCAATAGCCCAAAGCCTATTACTGCAAGGCCAGACATGCTGCCTCCCTCCAGCTCTTCCTCCCAAAGCACCCACCACCTCT
>NW_006921857.1:473190-478106 GCF_000298275.1 Orycteropus afer afer | reverse complement strand
CCTCCCAGAACATTGTTTTGTGCCACTCCCAACAGAAATACTCCAGGTGGACAACTTTAGCAATCAGGAGCTCTTCAGTTGCTCACAGCAAATCCCACCTTGGAGTTTACAAAGACTTATGGGTAGAAAAGCCACACTAGGTAATTTACTACACTGCACCAACACAGCTATGGAAGTATCCAAAGTACAATAGCTTACAAGACTGTAAACAAGGAACCAGAGATATCAATTGGCAAACGAGGACAACTACAAACCAAAAGCAGGGAAAAAATAATGTAGTTACAGAACTTCAAACTGGTGAGAAAATCAAGAGTTGCAAGATAGAATGGACTATTTTTAAATGGAGGAGAAAATTATAAATCACAGGGTAACTGCAAAGAAAAATGATAAACTTTCACATCACAATAAAAAGGAAGACAAGCATAAATATTTGTTGTTGTTGTTGTTATGTGCCGTCGAGTCGGCCCCGACTCATAGCGACCCCTCCTTGGGTTTCCGAGGCAGTTATCACTACGGAAGTAGGATTGCCCAACCATCCTTCCGAGGAGTGGCTGGTGGGTTTGATTTAGCAAATACTAAAACAATAGCAATGTAGGAAATGATAACATGATTCATAAACAAAATGAGCTCAGCAGAAAATTATATGGAATAAACCAGAAACATCATCAAAAAACATGTAACTAAATGACAGCAACCAATTCATACTTGTCAATAATCACACTGAATGTCAATGGATTAAATGCACCATTCAAGAGATGGAGAGTGGCAGACTGGATAAGAAAGCATAACCCATTAATATGCTGTCTATAAGAGACACACCTTAGAGACAAAAACAAAAATAGACAAAAAATTAAAGGTTGGAAAAGGATATATCGAGTAAATGACAACCAAAAAAGAGCAGGAGTGGCAATCTTAATTTCTGATAACATTGACTATAAGACAGAAACCACTGTAAGAGACAAGGAAGGACATTATATACTGATTAAAGGATCAACTGAACAAGAAGCTATAACCATAATAAATATCTACGGACCCAATGAAAGAGCCACAAAACACATAAATAAGACTTCAACAGAACTGAAAAGACTAATAGATGAATCCACAGTCACAGTAAGAGACTTTAACACACCACTTTCAAAGACAGAGCAACTGGAAAGAAACTCAAGAAAGATGCAGAAGTAACATACTACACAAAACACTGTTCCACCTCCTACTTTGGGGAGTAGCAACTGGGATCTTAAAAGTTAGCAAGCTGCCATCTAGACACAACGATGGGTCTCTCCTCGTCCACAGCAAAGAAGAATGAATAAAAACAAAAATTCACAGATACAATCAGTCCTAGCAACTGGTACACCATCCAATCTGCAGCCTATACAACTATGAGACCAGAAGAACTAGATGGTGCCCAACTACCAATGTCAACCAGTTGGAAGGGGATCTACATAGGAGATCCTGGATAGAGAGGGAGAACAATGTGGACAAAACTCAAAATCATGTGGAGGAAAAAAAAAAGGGGGAGGAGAGACGAGGTATGCTGGTCCAATAGAGCCTGGTGGAACCACTGAGACCATGGCCCCTAGCTGCCCGTCAGCTCTGAAAGTGAACCCACACCTGTGGCTTCCAGCCAAGCAAAAGAGGTGAGCATTTACCTGAGGTAGATACACTCCTTGGAGAGAAAAATCATGGGATAAAGAAGGGCTGTTTATCCACCGGGAGACAGCTCAGGGGGACAGGAATGCATGGAGAGATGGACACAGGGAAGAGGTAATTATCAGGAGGAAGTGGGAGGTGAGCTGTTGCACTGTGATAAGTTGTGGTCAATGTCATGAGACAAAGTATATGTGACCTGCTGTATGGAAACTGAATTTGCTCTGTAAATCTTCACCCAAATCACAATTTTAAAAAAAAAGAAAAGAAAAAAGAAAGATGCAGAAAAACTAAACAATACAATCCACCAACATGACCTTGTAGATAGATCTACAGAGCACTTCAAGCAACAACAGCACAATATACATTCTTTTCTAGTGCACAGGGAACATTTTCCATGATAGACCATATGTTAGGCCATAAAGGAAGCCTTAATAAATTTAAAAACATTGACCTACTGCAAAGCATTGTCTCAGATCACAATGCTACAAAATTAGAAATCAACAATAGGAAGATTAATGAAAAAAGAGCAAATACATGGAAACTGAACAACACCCTCCTAAAGAACGACTGGGTAATAGAAGAAACAAAAAATAAAATTAATAAATTCCTTGAACCAAACGAGAATGAAAACACAACATACCACAATCTTTGGGAAACAGCAAAAGCAATGATGAGAGGCCAATTTATACCAATAAATGCACACATCAAAAAGAAGAGCCAAAATCAACACTTTAAACCAATATATACAACAATTAGAAAAAGAACAGCAAGAAAAGCCTACATCCACCAGAAGAAAGGAAATAAAAAAGATTCAAGCAGAAATCAAATAAAACAGAAAATAGAAAGACAATAGAAAAAAAATCAGTAACACTAGAACTTGGTTTTGTGAAAAGATTAATAAAATTGACAAACCACTAACAAACTGAACAAAGGAAAAGAGGGAGAGAATACAAATAATATAAATGAAAACTAAATGGGCGGGCCCGCCCCGCACCACAGCCCAGCCGGCTTGCTCCAGTCCCGGGCCTCCCCGCCCAGCCACCGGGAGCCAAAGTCCTGCGCGGTGACCCTCCGCACCCTGTGAACATGGCGCTGCAAGCGGCGCGGAGCTTAAAGTCCGCAGCTCTGGGGGCCCGGGCCGGGCACTGTGCGGACGCTGCGCATGGGCCGCGCTGTGCTCTCGGTGCGTAAATTCACAGACAAACACGAATGGGTAACAACAGACAATGGTATTGGAACAGTAGGAATCAGCAGTTTTGCACAGGAAGCTTTGGAAGATGTGGTTTACTGTAGTCTTCCTGAAGTTGGGACAAAATTGAACAAACAAGATGAGTTTGGTGCCTTGGAAAGTGTGAAAGCTGCTAGTGAACTCTATTCTCCTTTATCAGGAGAAGTAACGGAAATTAACAAAGCTCTTACAGAAAATCCAGGACTTGTTAACAAATCTTGTTATGAAGATGGTTGGCTCATCAAGATGACACTGAGTAATCCATCAGAACTTGATGAACTGATGAGTGAAGAAGCATATGGGAAATACAGAAAATCTATTGAAGAGTGAAGATGGAACCCCTAAATAAACTAGTATGAAACAACTTACTTCAGCATAGTTGTCTTCAATTAGTGATGGAGAGAATTAAAATAGCTTCTAGCAATACCAGTGGAAAACAAGCTACTTGCTGCTATGCTACTGGAAGACAGCACCCCTTAACTTTTTGAGGACTACAGATAAACCCAATATAACATCTTTTTCACAACACCCTGTGACTGTTAGGTTAGGATCTAATTATAATATTCAAAATTCATGAAATTAGCTTTTTGGTAACAAATTATCAATTTTGGTAACAAAATTATGAACATTATGTAATTCAAGGGTAACACTGTTATCTTAAGCCATACATAATATCGTAACTACTGTTGACATCCATACCTGGATTAGGTCAGAGAACCTAATGATCCTTCAACTGAACATGACTGGAAGTGGTAATAAAGTTTTTGTTATTTGTACAGTGTCAGCTGAAGAGCAGTACTCTTAATTTTGCAATAATATATACTGCCTTCGCTGGTGCTATTTTTATACAGTGAAACAACAGCCTTGTAGCAAAATAAACAGTTTAATAAAACATGCAAAAAAAAAAAAAAACTAAATGGGCAACATCACGAAAGAACCAATTGAAATAAAAAGGATACTATCAGGATACTATGAAGAAATGTACTCCAACAAATTTGAAAATCTAGAAGAAATAGACAGATTTCTAGAAACACACTACATACTGAAACTAACAAAGAGTGAGGTGGAAAAGGTGAACAAATCCATAACAAAAGAAGAAATTTAACAAGTCATAAAAAAAATTACCAACCAAAAAAGGTTCTGTCCCAGATGGTTTCAATGGAGAATTCTACAAAGCATTCAGAGAAAAACTGACACCAATCCTACTCAAACTATTCCAAAACATAGAAAAGGATGGGATCCTCCCAAATTCATTTTAAGAGGCAAGCATAACTTTGATATCAAAACCAGGAAATGAAATCACTACGAAGGAAAACTACGTATCAATACGCCTCATGAATATAAACGCAAAATTCTTCAACAAAATCCTAGCCAACATATCAAGAAAATAATTCATAATTCAGGTATGCAAGGATGGTGCAACATTAGAAAAATAATAAACATCATTCATCACATAAATAAAACAAAGGAAGATAACCACATGATCATATCAATTGATGTAGAAAAGGCATTTAATAAAATCCAACACCCATTCCTCATCAAAACTTTCATCAAAATAGGACTAGAAGGGACATTACTAAATATAATAGAAGGCATATATGTAAATCCAATAGCCAACATTATTCTCAATGAAGAGAGACTGAAACCATTCCCCTTGCAACCAGGAACCAGACAAGGATGCCCTCTATCACAACTTCTATTCAGTATTGTATGGAAGTCCTAGCCAGGGCAATAAGGCAAGAAAGGAAAATCAAAGGCATCCAAATTTCTAAGGAATAAGTCAAATTAACCATATTTGCTGATAATATGATCCTATACCAAGAAAGGGAGCTTTGGTAGTGTAGTGCCTAAGGCACTTGACTGCTAACCAGAAGGCTAGTGGTTCAAACCCATTAGCCACTCCTTGGAAGGAAGGTTGGACAGTCTACTTCCATAGTGATACTGCCTCGGAAACCCAAGGAGGGGTCGCTAGGAGTCAGGACTTACTCAACAGCACGTAACAACAACAACAACATACCAAGAAAACCAAAGAGACTCA
>NW_006921857.1:467561-470665 GCF_000298275.1 Orycteropus afer afer | reverse complement strand
TATAAAGTTCCTCAAGGAAAAACTACGGGAAAATTTAGGGGCCCTAATATATGTTATAGACTATCAAGCATAAACTAAAATGCATAAACAGCAGAAGATAAAATAGATGAATGGGCTTTCTAAATATTAAATTTTTATGTGCTTCCAAAGACTTCTCCAAAAGGAAAAAAAAAGAAAACAGGACCAGGTGTGTTGGTCTGACAGAGCGTGATGGAACCACTGAGGCCATGGCCCATGGCTGCCCTTCAACTATGGAACTGAAACTACTCCTGTGGCTTCCAGCCAAACAAGAGACAGGCATATGAGGTGAACATTTACACTAGGTAGACACACTCCTTGGAGAGAACAATCATGGGAGAATAGAAGGGCTGTGTATACACAGGGAGACAGCTTAGGGAGCAGGAGTGCGTGGAGGGATGGACACAGGGAAGGATAACTATCGGGAGGAAGTGGGAGGGGAGCTGTTACAATGGGGTAAATTGTAGTCAATGTCATGAGACAGAGTATGTGAACTGCTGTATGGGAAGTGAATTTGCTCTGTAAATTTTTACCCAAATCACAATTAAAAAAAAAAGAAAAAAAAACAGCATCCTAAGGTCAAGAAAAAGACTTCTCCAACAGAGTAAAATGAGAACCTACAAACCAGGAAAAAATATTTGTCAACGACATATCTGACAAGGGACTTACCTCTAGAATTCATAGAAAACTCCAACACCTCAACAACAAAAAGACAAGTAATCCAATTAAAAATGGGCAGAAGACATGAATAGACACTTCACCAAAGAGGATATTCAGGTGGCCGACAAACATGAAGAAATGCTCGCAATCATTAGTCACTGTTGTTGTTGTTATGTGCCATCGAGTTGGACTCGACTCATAGTGACCCCTCCTTGGGTTTCCGAGGTGGTATCACTACAGAAGTAGATTGCCCAACCTTCCTTCTGAGGAGTGGCTGGTGGGTTTGAACTGGCTGGAGGGTTTGAACAGTGGCTGGAGAGACAGCAAAGACAAACCCTTTTGCATACACAGTACTGTGTTGTCAGTGAAGGCAAACATTGATCTATGGTTGGACAGATGGGTGGACAGGCTGAACTATTAGGTATGTCTATGCAGGGAGAGTATGCCCATGACCATGTATAGGGTTGGCAGACAATGTTTCTACAAGTGTATCTGGATGTTCTTTAAGAATTCCCAGGTATATAGTAGAGCTGACAAGGGACAAGGCTGTAGGAACTTCTGGGCCACAGTCAGCCACCCAGAGGGAGTGAGTAGTTGGACCTGTGGGCTCAGGACCATGGTCGCAGGGGACATCAAGATCAATGGGCATAACAAAAACATTGTTTCACATCCTACTTTGGTGAGTAGCAACCGGGATCTTAAAACCTTGCAAGCGGCCATCTAGATGCAATGACGGGTCTCTCCTTGTCCACAGCAAAGAAGAATGAAGAAAACCAAAGATGCATAGAAATAATTAGTCCAATGACTAGTACACCATATGATCCTCAGCCTATATGACTATGAGACCAGAAGAATTAGATGGTGTCCGGCTACCACTGTCAACCACTCAGAGAGGGATCTATATAGGAGATCCTGGATGGAGTGGGAGAACAAAGTAGAACAAAACTCAAAATAAAAAAATAAGGGACAAGGTTTACTGATCTGACATAGCCTGGTGAAACCCCTGAGACTACGGCTCCTAGCTGCCCTTCAGGTCTGGAACTGAACCCACTCTTGTGGCTTCCAGGCAAGCATATGAGCTGAACATTTACCTTAGGTAGATACACTCCTTGGAAAAATCAATCATGGGAGAACAGAAGGGCTGTGTATGCACAAGGAGACAGCTTGTGGGGCAAGAGTGCATGGGAGGGAAGGACATAGGGAAGAGGTAACTATGGAGAGGAAATGGGAAGGGAGCTGGTGCACTGTGGGAAACTGCAGTCAATGTCATGAGACAAAATGTATGTGAGCTGCTGTACGGAAAGTGAACACTCCGTAAACTTTCACCCAAATTACAATAAAAATTAAAAAAAAAAAAAAAAGTAATCAGGGCCTAAATTCAAGCAACAGAAATCACTCCAAGCTCAATCAGTCTAACACAAAACTCAATCTTCTCCAAACTGTGTCTTTCTTCTGATGTCTCCATCATCTCTGCCTTCTCCTTCATGTTCAATCACCAAAGTTACTTACAAGTTTTCCTTTGAATCCCAACTGAAACAAATCTCTTATTTTATATTGTAACTTTTATAAAGTTTCTCACCTTCCATTCCTATTTCCTCAACTGATTTCTGCATGCTTCCACCAAAATAATCTTCTTTAAAAGTCATTTTTCAGATTGTCATCAATCTGCTCAAAATCATTCAATAGCTTCCACTGTGTTCAATAGCACTATTGATAGTTATGAGACTCTAGAAGCACATTGGCACTCACTATTAATCAAAACAATTTTACAGCTAACGAATGTTCCATAAAATAAAATCCAAAAGTGTACTGAAACATAAAATTCAGGTATTAACAGAACAACAGTTTATAGATATAAAAAGAAAACACCTGCTACTTTAGAGTTGAAATCTAGTACCACTGACCCTAGAATATAATTAAAATTCCTATCCAGACATTCAAACTCTTCCATTATCATGCTGCAATCTGCTTTACCAGACTCACAGCTCCCATTCAAGCCCTAGAACTAAACCAAAAATTAACTCAATTTCCCTCCCACCCTTTAATCTGTATTCAGGCTCTTCAGTGAGAGCATACTTGTTGATGTAATTTCCCCTAAAGCAAAGTCATTTATTATGCATTCATTTAACAAACCTTTATAAAGCCCCTACTGGTGGTATAATGGTTAAGAGCCCAGTTCACCATTAGGTCAGCAATTTGTCAACCAAAAGGTAAAAGATTCAAACTTACTTGTGGCTCTATGGCAGAAAGACTTAGAAATCTCCTCCCACACTAATTGCTTTTGTGTTTTTAGGTGCTATATCAAGTTTAGGTGTCATCTGATTTCTTGACTGCTGCTTGCTGAAAGTGAGGATGACTTAAGGCACCTACTGATGAAGGTTGAAGAATACAGTCTGCAGTATGGATTACATCTCAACATAAAGAAA
>NW_006921857.1:464408-466962 GCF_000298275.1 Orycteropus afer afer | reverse complement strand
ATAGCAGGGATTGTGGGGCTGGCACGGGATCGGGCAGTGTTTCGTTCTGCTGTGCATGGGGTCGCTATGAGTCGGAAATGACTCGACGGCACTTAACAACAACAACAACAATATCAAGTTGGTTCCAATTCATAGCAACCACTATGTTCAAAAGAACAACACTGCCCAGTTCTGCACCATCTCACAATCACTGCTGTTTGAGCAAATTATTTTAGCCACTGTGTCAAACCCTCTCATTGTGGGTCTTCCTCTTTTTCATTGATCCTCTACTTTACCAAGCATGATGTCCTTCTCTAGGGGCTGCCCCCTCCTAATAACATATCCAAAATATATGAGATGAAGTCTTGCCATCCTCATTTCTAAGGAGCATAGTGGTTGTACTTCTTCCAAGACAGATTTGTTAGTTCTTCTGGTAGTCCAAAGCATATTCGATATTCTTCATCAACATCATAATCCAAGTCTAAAAATTCTTCTTCAGTCTTCCCTATTCATTATCCCATCTTTCACATGTCTATGAGGCAAATGAAAATACCATAGCTTGGGTCAGGCACATCTTAATCCTCAAAGTGACATTTCTGCTTTTTAACACTTTATAAAAGTCTTTTGCAGCAGATTTATCCAGTACAATGTGTCATCTGATTTCTTGACTGCTGTTTCCTTGGACACTGATTGTGGATCCAAGTAAAATGAAATCCTTGACAACCTCAGTATGTTTTACATTTATCATAATGTTGCTTATTGGTCCAGTAGTGAGGACTTTTGTTTTCCTTATGTTAAGGTGTAATCCATACTGAAGGCTGTAGTCTTTGATCTTCATCACTAAGTGCTTCAATTCATCCGCACTTTCATCAAGCAAGGTTGTGTATGTGCATATCACAAGCCACCACAACACAACACACTGACAGACAGGTGGTAGCCATAAAGATTACAGCCAAGAAAATAATATGGGACAGTTCTATTCTGTCCTACAGGGTAGCTGTAAGTTGGAATTGACTTGATGGCACACAACAACAATGTATGCAAAACACTGTATCACACCACCTCTACATACAAAGCACTGGAGATAGAAAGGTGAAGTATAAATGATACTTGTCATCAGAAGTTTCACAGTTATGGAAAAGTAGAAATTAAAAAACAGATAAGTATAAGACAATATGATATGTGCTACGAAAGAGGAATGTACAGGATGCAAGGGGAGCACGATAAAAGGGCATAAAACAAACACTGGAGGTGTCAGGTAAAGTTTAGCAGAGTATGGAGCACCTAAGTCAGTCTGAATGAGACAACCATATGATCTACTATGCCAGGAATGACAAATTGAAGAGGAATGGCATGGCATTCATCATCACAAAGATGTTTCAAAATCTATCCTAAAGTACAATGCTGTCAGTGATAATAGCCATACGCCTACAAGGAAGACCAGTTAATACTACTATTATTCAAATCTATGCACCAACCATCAAAGCCAAAGATGAGGAAATTGAAGATTTCTACCAACTTCTGCAGTCTGAAATTGACCGAACATGCAATCAAGATATGTTGATTATCACTGGTGACTGGAATGCAAAAATTGGAAACAAGAAGAGTTACCGGTAGTTGGAAAATATGGCCTTGGTGACAGAAACAACGCTGGATATCACATGATAGAATTTTGCAAGACCAATGACTTATTCATTGCAAATACCATTTTTCAACAACATAAGCGATGGCTACACACATGGACTTCACCAGATGGAGTACACATGAATCAGACTGACTACATTTCAGGCAAGAGGCAATAGAGAAGTTCAGTATCTTCAGCCAGAACAAAGCAAGCAGCTGATTGTGGAACAAATCATCAACTGCTTATATGCATGTTCAAGCTAAAGTTAAAGACAAAGTCCACGAGAGCCAAAATATGACCTTGATAATATCCCTCCCTGAACTTAGAGACCATTTAAAGAATACTTTTGATGCACTGAACACCAATGGCCAAAAACCAGAGAAATCATGGGATTACATCAAGAACATCATCCAAGAAGAGTGTAAGAGGTCATTAAAAAGACAAGAAAGGAAGAAAAGACCAAAACTGATGTCAGAAGAGACTCTAAAACTTGCCTTTGAAGTTGAAGCTGCACTGAAGAATTGGTGAAGAACAAGGCTCCAGGAATTGATGGAATACACATTAAGATGTTTCAACAAACGTATGCGGTGCTGGGGGCACTCACTCGGCTATGCCAAGAGATTTGGAAAACAGCTACCTGGCCAATTGACTGGAATAGATCCATATTTGCACCCATTCCAAAGAAAGATGATCCCACAAAATTTAGAAATTATCTAACAATATCGTTAATATCACATGCAAGAAAATCTTACGGAAGATAATTCAAAAATGGATGCAGTGGTATACCAACAAAGAACTTCCAGAAATGCAAGCTAGATTCAGAAGAGGACATGGAATGAGGACATTGCTGATGTCAGATGGATCTTAGCTGAAAGCAAAGAATACCAGAAAGATGTTTACTTGTGTTTTATTGACTATGCAAAAGCATTTGATTGTGTGGATCCTAACAAA
>NW_006921857.1:441305-463938 GCF_000298275.1 Orycteropus afer afer | reverse complement strand
GCTGCAAAAGACCTCTTTCAAGTGATGAAGAGCAAAGATGTCTCCTTGAAGACTAAGATGCACCTAACCCAAGCCATGGTATTTTCAACTGCCTCTTATGCATGTGAGAGCTCGACAATGAGTAAGGAAGACAGAAGAAGAGTTGATGCTTTTGAGTTGTGGTGCTGGCAAAGAATACTGAAAATACCATGGAACACTAAAAGAACTAACAAATCTATCCTGAAGTAAGTGCAGCCTGAATGCTCCTTGGAAGTGAGAATGGCCAGACTTCGTCTCACCTACTTTGGTCATGTTCTCAGAAGGAACCATTCCCTGGAGAAGGATATCATGCTCGATCACTGGAGGGTCAATGAAGAAGGGGAAGGCCCTCAACAAGATGGATAGACACAGTGGCTGTAACAATGGGCTCAGGTACAGCAAGGACCTTGAGGCTGGCACAGGACTGGGCAGTGTTTCGTTCTGCTGTGTATAGGGTCGCTGTAAGTCGGAGATGACTCAATGGCACCTCAATAGTAACAACAACAAGAAATCAGTGAGGTCACAAACTGTAAGGTGTTGTAGGCACATATAAAGCATAGACCAGGCTATATGTCAATCACAGCTAGGCTAGAGAATATGTTCTGAGAGAAGTACACTAAACAATAAAACTGGGGAGAGAAGACCATGACTGACTTTACATATAATGCTATAAAATCTGCATTTTCTTCTGAAAGCAATAGGAAATATCAGAATATCCTGAAAAAATATAAGTTTAGGAATTCCAATAACCTAAATTTGAATTCCAACTCTGGCATTTACTTGCTGCATATGCGATCTTCATCAAATTTACAAATTTACCTCTACAAGTTTGAGTTACCTCAACTCAGAAATGTTATCGTTGCTGTTAGGCGCCATCGAGTCAGTTCCAACTCAGAGAGTCCCTATGTGCAACATAACAAAACACTGTATGTTCCTGTGTCATCCTAACAACCATTGCTATGCTTGAGCTCAATGTTGCAACCACTGTACCAGTCCGTCTTGTTGAGGATACTCCTCTTTTTCACTGAACTTCTATTTTACCAAGCATGATATCCTTCTCTAAGCAATAGTCCCTCCTGATAACATGACTGAAGTACCAGAGACAAAGTCTCACCATCCTCCTTTCTAAGGAACATTCCAGCTGTACTTCTTCCAAGACAGATTTGTTGTTCATTCTTCTGGCAGTTCATGGCATATTCAATATTCTTCACCGACACCGTAACTAAGAGGCATCAATTCTTCTTCAGTCTTCTGTATTCATTGTCCATCTTTCACGTGCATATGAGGCAACTGAACATATCATGACTTGGGTCAGATGTTAACACTTTAAAGAGGTCTTCTGCATGCTGCTTCCATGGGCCATTGATTGTGGGCACAACTAAAATGGAATCCTTGACAATTTCAATCTTTTCTCTGTTTATCATGATGTTGCTTACCGGTCCAGCTGTGATGATATTTGTTTTATGTTGAGGTGTAATTCATACTGAAGGCTGTAGTAATCTTCATTAGTAAGTGTTTCAAGTCTTCTTCACAATAATATTAATTTTGCCAAGATTGTAATAAGGAGAAATGAGATGTAAATTTTGCAGGACTGTAATTAGAAGAATTTAGATAATTCATGTAAATTTCCTAACATAGAGATTGGAAAACTACAGCCCGATGGGCCAACAAAGAATTTCTTACATTTTTAAAAGACTGTCAAAAAAAACAAACATGAAAGAAAAATATGCAACTATAAAAATAATTACTGTTTGATAGCTCTGGTGATGTAGAGCCTAAGGCATCTGACTGCTAACCAGAAGGCTGGCGGTTCAAACCCACCAGCCACTCCTCAGAAAGAAGACTGGGTAATCTACTTCCGTAGTGACACTGTCTCGAAAATCCAAGAGGGGTCACTCTGAGTCAGATCCGATTCAACCACATGAGTTTGGTTTTTGGTTTGATATACTACCTGGCCCTTTACAGAAAGAGCTTCCTAACTCCTTCCCTAGCATATAGTAGGCAAACAACAATTAACAATTAGTATAACTGAAGAATTTTAAGTAGGGAGTTTAAACAAAGTTAAGTAGATTTTAGAAGAATTTTTCTGGGGAATAACGGAGCAATGTGTATAGAAACTTAAGTTAAAAGAACAAGAAAGGAAGCTGGGAGATGTCGTTATCTAGTGCTGCCGTAATAGAAATGCCACAAACGGGTGACTTTAAAGAATAGAAATTTATTTTCTCACAGTTGAGAGGCTACAAGTCCATAATCAGGGTGCTGTCTCTAAGGGAAGGCTTTCTCTCTCTGTTGGCTTTAGAGGAAGGTTCTTGTCTCCTCAGCTCCTGCTTCCTGGTTCCTGGGAGATCTCCATGTGATCTTCCCCATCTCTGTTCTGCTTATTTAAACTCTTTTAAAGCTCAAAAGAGATTGACTAAAATTACATGCTACACTAATCCTGTCCATTAACGTAACAAAGGCACCCATTCCCAAAGGGGATTATAAACACAAGCACAGAAGCTAGATTTACAAAACATATTTTGGGGGAACACAATTCAATACATTACAGAGGACTAGCAAGGAAGATTGCAGTGATCCATTAATTTTCCTTCTTCTTAGAAGGCAAGATTAACTATTACATCCCCTTATTCACCTCTGTAGGAGACATGTACTCTGTATATTATAGCACTTAGCGTTCTTTATTCATTTAGCTAGCATATTCTGCCTTCAACTGTTTACTGTTTGTCCAGACTTAAACTGTCCTATAAATACAGTCTTGTAAAATTCTATCATGTGATCTCCAGCATCATTTCTAACATCAAGATCATATGTTCTATACTGATGCTTCGTCTTTGGAAGCAGTACTCAAGATACATAAAGCAAGGCATTGCATTGGGTGAATCTGCTGCAAAAGACCTCTTTAAAGTGTTAAAGAGCAAAGAATGTCATTTTGAAAACTAAGGGGCTCCTGACCCAAGCTCTGGTATTTTCAACAGCCTCATATGTACGTGAAAACTATATGATGAATAAGGAAAATAGCAGAAGAATTGATACATTTGAATTTTGGTGTTGGCAAAGAACACTGAATATACTATAGACTGCCAGAACAATGAACAAATCTGTCTTGGAGGAAGTACAGCTGGAATGCTCCTTAAGATTCCAGAATAGCCATACTTTTTATCTCATACTTGGTCATGTTATCAGAAGGGACCAGTCCCTGGAGAGGGATAACATGGTTGGTAAAATAGAGGGTTCGTGAAAAAGAAGATTCTCAATGAGAAGGATAGACACAATAGCTGTGACAATGGGCTCAAGCATGGCAACAACTGTGAGGATGGTCAGTGTTTCATTCTCTTGTACGCAGGGTCACTATGAGTTGGAAGCAACTCAACAGCACCTAACAATAATATAACTACAGAATATGTTTTGAAGTCAAACAGATGTAGTTTTAAATATAGCAGGTGGAGATACACTTTCAGTGATTCAAATTCTTGTAGTGTGTCAAGTTTATCACACTGTATGTAATTCACATTATACTGTTCAAAAATTTATATGTATATGTTGCAGAAGATTGCACTAAATATGAACCCAGTACAGAAGATATATCCTGTAGATAGTTATATCCTATAGACAGAAATGGATATATAGTAGAGATTCAAATAAAGTCTATAGAGAGAGAGACAATGGATTTAGCATACCTAATTTATTTCTGGGAGCTCTGGTGGTGTAGTACCTAAGGCATTTGACTGCTAACCAGAAGGCTGGCATTTCAAGCCACTCCTCAGAAGGATTCTTTTAAGCAGTATTTTTAACTTACATAACTGTAATCTATGTTACTCAAGTAGGGAATCTATGTAAGCAATATGGGAAAAAAATGAAAAGACTCTAAATTGTAAGATTACAGAGGTTCCTCTGCAAAAGATGACTATAACAAAAAAAGGGGCTATAATCTCTATTTTGTGTCACCAATGTATCACTAATTTTAACTGTTAATAAATGAAACCAATATGAAAGCACAAAATTCAATGTGAATGATAAGACTATTCTATCAAAGTAAACTACTGGTTTCCTTCAAAAAACTCGAAATCTATTTTATCTGTAATGAAATGTTAAAGTAGACTGAAAAAAATGAATGAAAACTAATAGTCTGCTACCAAAAAGAAACAAAAGGAAAACTCAACTACCACTTTCTAATTCTGTCTTCTGAATAGAAGATTCTTTGTTAACCCTGAAGTTATTTTAACTTCTGAAGCCTATGACCTGAAGGACAAAACTAAAATTTTAAATATATACACATTTATTAAATCAGAAAGTAGCTTCATGGAAACACAATAAGCTTCAAAATTTAAAGAACAGTCGCCACATCAAGTGAAACTTAACTTTACCTAATAGAATAAAATGTCTAAGAAATCTACTATATTTTTCAAAAATATATAAAGACAACTTATAAAATCAAAACTGTGTGGTAGTTAAGTTTGTGGGTCAACTTGGCTGGGCCTGGTTGAGTGGCTGGGCAGCTGGATTTAGTATTCTCCACGTGAGAGTGATAGTCAACTCCATGGTGGAATCTACCTTGAACAGCTAAGTAGCTGCCTTAGAGATGTGGTCTGCTTCCTATATATAGGAGAAGTCTTGAGGAATGGTCTCCAGTTTATAGCACACCTGAACCCTGCAGGTAGCCATGTCATTGTTCAGCAGTCTTTGCTCTGCCGACCTTGGGACTTGCAACGGACTTGAATTAATAGCCTGCCATGTGGTTTGGTAACATCGGGACTGTGCCTTTTCACCTGCCAACAGCCTCAGCAGCCAGCAGCTAAGTGAAGAAAAGCCTCTAGCTCCAGTGGGCCAGGAGCAGGAAGCAGAGCTGAAGCCCAAGGTTGATGGGCTTTCACCCAGCCTCTAGAGGCTGGCACTTTGAACTGTTCCAAACTGTTCAAGAATAAATTCCTATTTGTTCAAGCCATCTCATTGGCGGTATATTCTTGTCAGAGCAGCACTAGGTAACCAGAACACACTGATACTGAAACATTTTGGAGAAAATATAGTCAGTTGATAGCCAGGTTCAAAGTATACTAGATTAAATAGGTTAATGAACTCTTGTTCATTAACCACATCACCAATATCACGAAAGTTTGCACCTATTTTTTTAATTCTATAGTTAGCACTTCATTTATGATTTAGTGTTCTTCCTGCATTCCGTATTCCCTTCCAACCTAGCTGTCAAATCAATCAAAAAAATTTCTCCGCAATGTTTTTACTGAATGTTTCTCCAAAGAAACATTACTATTTAGGAAAACTAGATTATTTAGAAAATCTTCAGTAAAGGATTAAGGACCCTCCAAATGCATGTATGGATTAATGGGGAAATGATTAGAGAACATGAAAGCAGTGAGACGGGGAAGGGGAATGGAGACAGATAAAAAATATGTAACCCTCTTTTCTAAATAAGTGTTATTATCTGTCACTCATTACTGGACTATTGGATAGAATCTTCAGTTTTCTAATCTGTGTTTCATACTTCCTTCAAAACTCAACCCTAACATCCTGTCTTAGTTATCCAGTGCTATCACAGAAATACAAGTGGGTGGGTTTAAAAAAAACCCACGGCCACCGAGTCGATTCCGACTCATAAAGACCCCCTTTGTGTTTCTGAGGCAGTAAATCTTTATGGAAGCAGACTGCCTAGTCTTGGCAAATCTACTTTCTCACAGTTTAGGAGACTAGAAGTAGAAACTCAGGATGCCAGCTCTAGGGTAAGGTGCCCTCTGTGGGCTCCAGGAAAGGTCCTTGTCTCTTCAGCTTGCTTCCTGGTTTGCTGGAGATCTCCACGTGGCTAGGCATCAATCTTCCCCCACCCCTACTTGCTCACTTGTTTGTTTTATCTCTTTTATATCTCAAAAGAGAATGACTTAAAATACACCCTATACAATCCTGCCTCATTCACATAACCAAACAGCCCATCTTCAAATGGGATTAAAACCACTTGCATAGAGGTTAGTATTTACAATACATATTTTGAGGGGAATAGAACTAAATATACAACATACTCGTGGCATGATAAAAACACTCAAGTTTGGAATAGAAGAGAACTTTCTCAACCTGATAAAGGGCATCTAGGAAAACCTCAGAACTAACATCCTACTTAAGGTTGAAAGAATAAATCTTTCCCCTTAAAATCAGGAACAAGACAAGGATGTCTACTCTTACCACTTCTTCTCAATATTAGATTGTACGTTCTACCCAGGACAATCAGACAAGAAAATGAAATTAAATGCACCATATTTGGAAAAAAGTTAAAAAATCTCCATGTCCAGATGACATGACTTTGTATATAAAAAACCCTACAGAATCCACTAAACAACTCTTAGAATGACAAGGTTGTAGGACACAAGAACAGCATCAAAAAATCAGTTGTATTTATATTCACTTGCAATTAACATTCTGAAATGAAATTAAGAAAACAATTCTATTTAAAACAGCCTTTAAAAGATTAAAATATTTAGGAGTAAATATAACAAATGAAGTTCAAAACTTATACTCTGAAAACTATAAAACAATGTGTTAAAGAAATAATATAAGTGTCATTAAAGAAAGAAATCACATGTTCATGGACCAGAATATTTCATATTGTTAAAGATGACGTATCTTCTCAAATTACCTACAATTCAACACAATTCCTCCCAAAATCCAGCCGGCTTCTCTGTAGAAATTGATAACTGATCCTAAAATTCCTATGCAAATACAGGGAGCCAGAATAGCCTAAATAATCTTCAGAAGAACGAACAGAATTGGAGGATTCATGCCTCACAATTACAAAGTTACAGTAATCAAAACTACATGGTCACGATACTGGCATACGAATAGACATATAAGTCAATGGAATAGAATTGAGAATCCAAAAATAAAACCTCACATTAAAGATCACTTGATTATAGACAAGGGTGCCAAGCAAATGCAATGGCAAAAGTATATAGTCTTTTCAACAAATGGTGCTGGGGTACTGGAGAACCACATGAAAAGAAATGAAGTTGGACCCCTACATCAGATCACATACAGAAATTGACTCAAAATGGATCAAAGACCTAAATGATAACGCTAAAGCTATACAACTTAAATGAAGTGTAATTTGAGGAGATACGTCATAAATAAATCTTCATGATCTTAGATCAGGCATTGGTCTCTTAGATGACACCACAAGCACAAGCAACGGTTCAGAAACTAAACTGGACTTCATCAAAATTAAAATTTTCATGCTTCAAAAGACACATCTGGAAAGTAAAAAAGACAACTCCCAGACGAGTAGAAAATATTTACAAGTCACACATGGGATAAAGAAATTGTACCTATAATGTATAAATTTTTACATCTAAGTAATTTAAAAAAATTACTCAAAACATGGACAAAGAATCTGAATGTGTGTCTCTCAAAGAATATACACAAATGGCTCAACATCACTGGTCCACATAAAAATGTAAATCAGAACCACAAGGAGATACTACTTCATACCCACTAGGATGGCTATGATCAAAAAGACAGAATAACACACATTAGTTAGCAAAGATGTGGAGAAACTGGAGCCCTCATGCACTACTGGTAAAAGTGTAAAATGGTGCAGCCACTTCAGAAATCAGTCTAGAAATTCCTCAAAATGTTAAACACAGAGTCACAATATGATCCAACAATTCCACTCCTGTCGTTGTTTTTGTTATGTGCCATCGAGTCGGACCCAACACATAGCGACCCCTCCTTGGGTTTCCAAGCAGTATCACTACAGAAGTAGATTGCCCTATCTTCCAAGGAGTGACTGGTGGGTCTGAACCACCAGTCTTCTGATTAGCAGTCGAGTACCTTAGGTACTACGCTACCAGAGCTCCCTCCTAGGTATTCAGTACACCCTACTTCATAGCAGCATTATTCCTAAGAGCCAAAATGTAGCAACAACACAAATGTCCATTAGTTGATGAACAGGTAAACAAAATATGGTATAGTCATACAATTAAATACTATTTAGTCATAAAAAGAATGAAGTACTGTTACATGCTACAACATGGATGAACCTGGAACACATTATGCTAACTGAAAGAAACCAGTAGCAAAAGCTTACATATTACGTGATTTCATTTAATTAAAATGTTTAGAATAGACAAGTCTATAGGAGCTCTGGTAGCATAGTGGCTAAGGCACTTGACTGCTAACCAGAAGGCAGGCGGTTCAAACCCACCAGCCACTCCTCGGAAGGAAGGTTGGGCAATCCTACTTCCGTAGTGATACTGCCTCGGAAACCCAAGGAGGGGTCGCTATGAGTCGGGGCCGACTCGATGGCAAACAACAACAACAACAACAACAACAACAATAGAGATAAAAAGTAGGTAAGTAACTGCTTAAAACTGTACAATGGGGAAACAGAGGATGACTTCTAAAGGATGGAAGGTTTCTTTTTCAGGTGATGAAAATGTTCTAAAATATAGTGATGACCATACAACTGTGAAACCACTAAAACCACTGTACACTTTAGAATGGGTTAATTGTAGTAGCTGGGTGGCACACACAGTCTGTGCTTGGCTACTAACCAAAAGCTGGCAATCTGAATCCACTCAGCAGCACTGTGAAAGGCAGGCCTGGTGATCCACTATCATAAGACTGTTGTTTTAATTGTCAAGTCAGTTCCAACTCTTAAAACCAAACCAAACCAAACCCACTGCCATTGAATCAATTCTAATTCATAGAGATCCTATCTATAGGATATAGTAGAACTGCCCTATAGGATTTCCTAGGCTGTAATCTTTATGGGAGCAGCTCACTAGGTCTTTCCTCCTGTGGAGCAGCTGGTGAATTTGAACTCCCTATGGATTTCAGTTCTACTCTGAAATACATGGGGTCACCATTAGTCACAATGCACTAGATAGCAAGGGCTTGGTTTTCATGTAAATTATCTTAATAAAGCTGTCACACACACATATACACACATTGAACCCTTCCTTCAAATAGCCATTGACACACCAATAAATTTCAGAAGAGTCTCTTTTACTTCTTTCATACTTCTCCTTTGAATTGGTATAATAATGGTGTTCATTGGGTTCTCAAGTTAAGACTTTGTATTTTCAATTATTAGATTATCATTTAAAATATTTAAAGACCCCTGGCAGCCCAAGTGGTTAACAGCTCAACTGCTAACCATAAGGTCGAGCCCATCAATCACACCACCAAACAAATATGGGTAATTTACTTCCATAAAGATTATAACCTTAGAAACCATATGTGACAGTTCTACTATGAGTTGGAATTGATTCATCAGCAATGGGCCTGATTTGGGTTTGGGTTTAGAAATATTTACTATGGAGAAGTTAACCAAAACATGCAAAAATCTTTCTTTTGGGAATTGTGTGTGCGTGTGCGTGTGCGTGTGCGCGTGTATCAAACCCACAAGGTGGGTACATAAACACACACACACACGTTGTTGTTGTTGTTGTTGCTGGGGTGTCATCAAGTCAGCTCCAACTCACAGCGACCCTATCCACAACAGAATGAAACACTGCCCGGTCCTGCGCCATGCTCACAATCCTTGCTATGCTTGAGCCCATCATTGCAGTCACTGTCTAAATCCATCTTGCTGAGGATCTTCCCCTTCTTTACTGATGCTCTACTTTCTATATACATATACATATATACATATACACAGACACACACATATACAGACATATACACATACATGCATACATATATATACACACATAAATATATGTATATTTATACATATATATAGAAATAGAGAGAGATATATACACACATATACATATACACACATACACACACACACCCCTCCTTGGGTTTCCAAGGCAGTATCACTACGGAAGTAGATTGCCCCATCTTCCTTCCAAGGAGTGGCTGGTGGGTTTGAACAGCCAGCCTTCTGGTTAGCAGTCAAATGCCTTAGGCACTATGCCACCAGAGCTCCTGTGTATACATATACATGTACGTATATATGTATATATATATATATAAAATTCATTTAGATTGATTTAGTGTTATCAATGTTAGTGCAGGTACTCAAAGAAAATTGTATTATTTCCATCAAGAAGCATGAGTAGAAATTAATAATTATGCCTCTGTAATTTACATGATGATTTGTTCTTCATGGATTAAGGCCAACATATTAAGTACAATGACTTTAGAATTACGAAAGCACCAACAGCAAATAAAGAGTAAGAGTAAAAGTCACCTAAACAATATACCTTTAAAATACAAAAAAAAAATAATGTTCTATTCCAACAACAAACACAGAATATTCAAAAAATTTCTTTCTTATGTAACCATATCACAGAAAATAAAAATAAAGAATCTTAGCCTACTGATCTCAACTAATTTTAAAGTACAAAAGAAAACTCAAAACAGCTAGAACCCAGCCAACCACAATGACAATCAATAACTGGACAGTAAAGAGATCCAGCAAAGGTTATAAAATCCAATTGTAATGCTCTCTGTAAATTTATAAATTTAAATAACTGCAAAGTTCACTTGCCATTCAAATCCCTCATAGAAGAGAGTTCTTTCTTCTCTACTCCTCCTCTTCCTAATTGCTCTTACACTCTTTCTCTCAAACACATACAATGTTGTTGTTGTTACATGCCGTCCAGTCAGACCCAACTCCCAGCGACCCCTCCTTGAGTTTCCCAGGCAGTATCACTACAGAAGTAGATTGCCCCATCTTCCTTCTGAGGAGTGGCTGGTGGGTTTGAACCGCCAGCCTTCTGGTTAGCAGTCATGTGCCTTAGGCACTATGCTACCAGAGCTCCCACACATACAATACACATACCAAAACACACACACAATTTTGCTCTTTGAAAGTGGAGATTCCAAGGAAAGTAAACTATTTTAAATTCACATTTTAGACGTAATTTCATAAATATATGCTACCATCTAAAGCAGCATCATAAAATGCCCTCTGTGGCAGAGATGGCCAAGTTGTCAACCAGCCAATAAGTATTATATCCATCCCCTTTGCATTCAAATAAGGCTCTGTGACAAACTCTTGCCAATGAAATGTGGGCAGAAGTTTGCCACATTAAGTCTGAGCGTTCTTAAGAAATGGCCTATGGGCAATAATCAGGAATCCAAGGCTCCAGGAAATGGTGGGGCCACATGATACAGGGAGACCAAACCAAAAAACCAAACTCACTGCCGTCAGACCCGACTCATAGTGACCCCTCCTTGGGTTTCCAAGGCAATATCACTACGGAAATAGATTGCCCAACCTTTCTTGTGAGGAGATGCTGGTGGGTTTCAACCACCAGCCTTCTGGTTAGCAGTCAAGTGCCTTAGGTACTACACCACCAGAGCTCCTTGATACAGGGAAAGAGTTCCTAAATTACCACATGGAGGAAAGCACCTGCATCAGAATGTTATACGAGCAAAAAATAAACTTGTATGTGTTTCAGGTATATTTATTACCCTAATTGTTGTTCTTGTTGTGGGCCATCGAGTCGGCCCCGACTCATAGCGACCCCTCCTTGGGTTTCCGAGGCAGTATCACAACAGAAGTAGGATTGCCCAATCTTCCTTCTGAGGAGTGGCAGGTGGGTTTGAAACTCCAGCCTTTTGGTTAGTAGTCAAGTGCCTTGGGCACTATGCTACCAGAGCTCCTATTTCCCTAATTAGCACTACCCGAACTAATACATGCACAAATCCTTAAGTACTGCAATTTCCTCTAATCAAAAGCATTTATAACAGACATTTTAGAAAAAAAAAATTTAAAGTCCATTTGTTATTGTAGTTGTTGTTGTTGTTATGTGCTGTCGAATCGGACCCAACTCACAGCAACTCTTCCTTGAGTTTCCAAAACAGTATCACTATAGAAGTAGATTGCCCAACCTTCCAAGGAGTGGCTGGTGGGTTTGAACCACCAGCCTTCTGGTTAGCAGCCAAGTGCCTTAGGCACTACGTTACCAGAGTTCCCAAAGTCCACTTAAGTAACACTAAATTTTAAAACATAAACAACTTTGCACCATGATTTTGTTGTAATATAATTCCTTTAAGCAATCATAGCATATACAGCTCCACTATTAATAAATTTTACTGTCCAAGTATCTTAATAGTTCAATATCATGTTTTCATGATTACAGAGAAATGTTCTCCCCCAATTCTCCCAAATTAAAATATACATATATAAACTGTATTAAAATACTATAATTTATGGTTAATGAAAATTACTTAATACCTTTTTAACATCAAAATTCATCTTTTTCACTGTTTTTAAAGTATTAAAAATTAGCCTTTATAGTTTTTAAGGATTCTTCCTTTAATACACAGCCGATGATCCTGTTCATTATAAATACACATACACCCACAATAGACACACCATTTTAACAAAATGTGACATTTTGCATTCTAATTAAGTTGTCCCTGCTGCCCTTCACAGAATGTGATACTAAATGTGTTGAAATTTTAGTGATTTTAAGAATACGTATACTAACATTGTTGATGAAAACAATGATTTAAGGCCTAATTGGGAAACTTCTTATTTGTAAACAGGCACATTCCAAACTTAAACCAATGAGACTTCTGCACATTCTCTTCACCCTGCTTTTATTTACAAAAAAAAAAAAACAAAAACTAATTAACCTCTCAATTGTCTTTAAACTTCATACAATTCTTTTTTTTCCACAGTATGGTTAAAATTTTATGGAGAATACATTTACTTCTCCACAATACTAATACAAATGGGAAATTATTGAAAGCTAAGTTCAGATAAGTTTTTAGCTTTCATTCAGAAAATATTCCAAGGAGTTATGTTTACTGAATCAGTCAACATGAACTAAAAAAACTGCATAACAACTTTTGTAGCACTTACACTTTGTTATCCTGTGTAGATAAAACTCTGGTTCCTTGATTTTTTTAATACTTGATTATAATGAAACATGCTACATATAAGACTTCAAAAATACTGGCAGGCAATAACTACTTTAAAAAGAACAATGAGACCGAGAAATACACTACTCACAGATGAGAACAATATTAAGTATATTCTATGCTGCCTAAGGTAGTTGACTGCTAACCAGAAGGCTGGCAGTTCAAACCCACCAGCCACTCCTCAAAAGGAAGGTTGGGCAATCTACTTTCACAGTGATACTGCCTCGGAAACCCAAGGAGGGGTTGCTATGAGTCAGGGCTGACTCAACAGCACATAACAACAACACAACATACAAACTAATACATTATGCTATTTTAATAGCAATCTTATTTCCAAAAAGAAAAGATTTCTAATACACAACATGCAGAAGTCATGTGTGTATGTATACACACACACACCTCTTACATATATCAATGAACTCTGAAATATTCTTCTTGGTTTTTAACTTCTTGTTGTTGTTAACGTGCCGTGGAGTTGGACCCGACTCATAGCACCCCCTCCTTGGGTTTCCAAGGCAGTATCACTATTGAAGTAGATTGCCCAGCCTTCCTTCCAAGGAGTGGGTGGTGGGCTTGAACCGCCAGCCTTCTGGTTAGCAGTCAAGTGCTTTAAGCACTAAGCTACCAGAGCTCCTTATAGTTATAAAATATTGCACTAGATAATAAGTGAGTATTTGTATCCAGAAAAGATTTTCAAAGCCTAAAGTCAGGGCTGCAGAATAAATTAAAATTTAATTAAGCATCTACTCTGTGCCAAACATGTTTTCTTCAGTCTATTCTCACAACAACTGTATTATAAGGTATTATTATCCCTCATATTAGAGGAGAAAACAAATGCTTACAAATATTAGGACCTTGCCAAAGGTCAAAAGAACTAAAAAATGATCCACTCTGGACTCTGAGGTCTGTAAAACAACTCCTTTTTCCTTTAAACTACATCTGTTGTTTTCTCAGTAATGGTAATAGAAAATAGCTCCCTACTGCTCCTTCCCTTATTTTTACTTCCCAGTGGATAGCATGCACTACTTCTTTGTGGGACCAAGATGAGGAGCAACCTCTCTGGCCATTACAAAAAGCCTACAGGAACAGAATTTATATCATGACTTTCTAATAGAGTTATAAAGACCTCTAGCTAAATGAGCTAAAGGGGAGGGGCTGGAGTAGGTAAAGGAAATCAACAAATAAATATTTTTAAATATAAATGTCATTTATATTTGGCTTTGAAAAGCATAGTACGCCTACTGGCAGATTTGTCTTTGTAATTTCGTTTTTGCTTAAACTACTCTGAAAACAGCTTTTCAGGAACACATATTGACTAGACAATGAAGGGTATCTACTCTATGTTCTGAGAGACTGAGGAAAATGTGTTTGCTGTGCATAACTGTCTTGAATAACAATTAAAATAAGTAAGAGACACTAGGGTAGTATATTCCCAAAATGTCCTACGGTACCTCCAATGTGTAAAAACAGCTCAGCTAAACTCCTTGAACACAATTCATCTAAACAACCTAAGCTAAATAGTCCTCAGAGTTGAGGAGGATGACAGTTCCAGTAACTTCCTCTTCCTCATCAACCTTCTCAACTAGACGTGTACACATCCTTCCCCCTAGGAGAAAGGATAAAACAACTTTAAATGCACAAAACCGATCCAATCCCACCAATAACACAGGCCAGGGGAGCCAGCTACCCTTTCTTCTCCCGCCCCTCCAAGAAAGTATTTATCTTTAAAAAAAAAAAGTATACCATCGAAAAAGTATTTGAAATGAAAAGCGTAAATATTTACACAGAACTTCCACATATCCTAAACGGAGGGATGTGAAGTAGGGACCTCTGCACCGCGTATTCCAGAGATTTACTGCTCTGATTCACTTTCCCTCGAGTCCCTCAACCAGCGAGAGAAAAAGCTAGCAGTTCGAACGCCTAAGCCTTCACCTCTCCTCAGGAGACGCGTAGGCGGCTGAGGAGACGGGAATCAGTAAGTCCCGCCTCGGACCCTCACCTGCCCAGGCCCGAGGCAGCGCCCCGGACCCGCGCGGACCGGGCGTCCAGGAAGGCTGGCTGGGAGGCGAGCGGCCGCCAAGGCGGTTAGGCCGCGTTGCAGGCCAGCGCGCTTCCTGCCGGGGCCCCGGGAAGCAAGACGCGGCCCTGACCCGCAGCTCTCCCGGCCCAATCGCTCTGCGTTTGCCTCACAGAGACTCAGCCCTCCCAGTCCCGACTCCTGCGGAGCAGCTCTCACCCGCGAGGTTCCGTGGCCCTTGACCACAATGGGTGAGGGACACGACACTCGGGGGTCCCAGACACACGGAACCCGCCCCCGAAGTCCCGGACCCTGGACGCGGACCTACACACACACACGCACACGCACACACACCCGCACACCCCGAAACCTTGGCTCGCTCCGAAAGAGACACGGGTCAGCCCCATCCGACCCTCCAGTCACTCCACACACACACCCACTAGCTGTAGATCCTTAGGCCGCCTCCCTGACCGCCAAAGTCCCAACTCGCACACCCACACGCACCTCTCCCACTTCATTTCGTCGGGGACGCGCTCCTCCTCCCAACACCCTCCATCCTACTCGGAGGCACAAAAACACACTACCTCATTCTCTTCCTCTGGCCCAGAAGGAGCAACAGCAGCCATTTCCCCGCGGCAGGGGAAACACACACATAAATACACGCGCGCGCGCGCGCACCAGGCACCTACAGATGCTTCCCCTCCAGAGCCGCGGCCGCAGACGCAAACACAAACACCCACGGGCGGGCCTCGCTCCCGCCCGCCCCGATGGAGAGCTGCCGGGGCAGGCAGGGCGCGGGGTCTGGGTTTACAGGCAGGCGAGCGGGAGCTCAGGACGCCCGGGCCTGGGGTCGTGGAAGGCCCTGTGCCCCCTCCTCACCTGCATTCAGCGCGCCGGGGTCCGGGCGGCGGCGGCGGCGGCGGCGGCGGGGCGGCTGGGGGTGGTGCTGCGGCGGCGGGGGAGGCGGCGGCGGAGGTGGCGGCGGGGCTGAGGGCAGCAAAGACATGCAGGCAGCCCGCCGGGGAAGAGGCACCGGCCGGAGGGGATGTGGGGCGGGCAGGCCGGGCCGGGCTGCCTGAGAAACGACAGAGACGGCGTGGAGAACAGCTGAAGGGAGCGAGGAGGAGACGGATAGGGGGCGGGGAGTGGGACAAGGGCCCTGCCGCCGGGCTTCGAGGACGGTGACCCTGAGCACGCAGGAGAGGCCCTGCGGCCGCGGCGGCCGACGCGAAGGCCCCCGGCCGGTGGAAACTGCGCCTCCCCAGCCGCCGAAGCCGCGGCTTTTATTCCGGGAGCAGCTCGGAGCCTGGCCTTGGCCTTGGCCTTGGCCTCCCGGCGCTAAGGCTGCCGCCGCTGTGGGGATTGTTGCTACGCCTGCTGCTGCCGAAGCCGAGGCTGCTGCACAGAGAGTCCAGCTTTCGGTGCCTTCGCTCGCACTCACACACGTTCACACCCCCGAAGGCCAGGGGAGAGGCGTCCGGGCGATATCGGTATTGAGATTAATAACAAGGTGCAGAGGGTGCGAGAAGGAGGGTTGATTGACGTGGAGGGGCTGGCTGGCGGGAGTCCGTCACTCCCAGGCGCTGACGGGTGGGGTGAGGGGAAAGAGGCGGAGCAGCGCTGGGGCGGAGCTCCAGAGCGCGCCTTAGCCCCGCCCCTTGTTGCTGCTTACTGTTGTAGTGCGCGTGCGCTAAGTCGTGTTCTTGCTCCTCGGTTCCCTTTACCCCTGCTGTTGCTCCTATTTCTTGGCTGGGATGACGTGCAGATCTGGGAAAGCTGGTAGGATATCAAAAACACACACACAAGACCTCACCCATATTCTTGCGTGAACTCGGCGCTGTTTACTCCAAACTCACGGGAGGCAGCCTGACAACGAAGCCGAGCGCTGGTCTGGGTGGCTAATGAGACATCCGGTGAGGTGAGGAGACCAGAGAAAATGTTTCCTGACATCTTCAATGGGTTTTCTAAAATGTATAGCATCTGTAAATTGTATCGTGAAAGGTAAATAAAAGAACCAGAGACGCTCTGTGATAACCCCGTCCTGTTTTCAAAGTCTCTTTTCGCGGTAGAATTGCGTTGCTTGGAGTTTATCCATACCTGCTGCAGGATGAAAACTAGAAATATTAATGTTTACTTTGTGAGTGTGGTCTTGATTTGATTTCCTTTCTGTGAGTCAGCTTCATCTTTTACTAACAGCAGTCCAACAAGCAAATTGCATGGTTCTCTCTCAGGGGAAAAAATATATATATGTATACACACACAGACACACACACACACAGAGCTCTTGCAGTTTTGCACAATTTCAGTCTTTCTCAGTGCATGCTCCGGGATTGTGTATTTACCATTGTTGGTCAAGGGTGTATGAATAGAGTTCTGTAATTTTTCCAAGAGGAGATTTTGTTTAGCACACTAAGCACTTAGTGTTTGCTGCAATTAATCTTAGGTTCTGTTACTGAATGTAAAATGCCTTCATCTCCTGGGGCGAAAAAAAAGGTGCGGTAAAAATGCAAATCATCATTTAACCAGAACTGAACAGCTATTAAAAGAGTCCACAAGTGAAGAAGCACAATTGCACCACTTTTATCTTTGCCCCAGGAAGGAGGGAGAGGAGAAAGGAGGGAGGGAGGGAGGGGGTGAAGAAGCCCCTCAGGATAAAGAAGACCTAAAGCTACTTTGTTTTTCACCAGTGTTAAGTTTACATTTCCCTCTCTAACAACACCACCCCCATACCAGCTTCTGTAATAGTTGTCAGAATGGCGTTAATCCTGGAATAAGTCTCATTCATTCCCAACTGTCTAGATTATAGGTTGACATATAATGAGTATTTTTGGCTTTGTAAGCAATGAAGCCAAACAAGTTACTTTAGGGGCCCAGAATAGTAAAACCTCCCTTAATGGCATCTTGCCACAGCATTTTTCCTTGGCATACAAACTGCCCTCCCCAAAGAGAAACACTACCAAATTGTGAAGAAAAGAGGGAAGTATCTCAAAAAATACAAATTAGATTATGTGATATCGCTCTAGATTTAAGTTTCTTAAAATAGCTATAGATAGATTTCTGGCTATTCATTCACACAATAAGTAAGCATGTATGGAGGTGTGGTACATTTCAGACACCATTTTTAGCAATGGAGGTACAAAGTTAAACATACACAGTTCCTTTCCTTAAGTAGCCGTTGGGGAAGCAGACATATAAACAGGAAATTCTCACAGAACAAACCAGAAATGAAAGTAAGAAAGGTAGCACAACATTAATCACAACAATGCCTAAGATCATAAGGCTGATATGATAGGGCTAACGTTTTCCCTTGAGCTATATCTGCCCACCCTCATAGGCTGAGTAGCATTAGTGACTGAAAATGAGGGAAGAGAAGAAGGCCTGAGGATGTTGAAGAACTAATGGTAGTGTTTGCTGGTCCTGAAGTTTAGGTTTATATATAAAATGTTCATTGTTGGCCCCTAATATTAAATAGTAAATGTGCCAACTTCCATTGAAAAAGGTGATTGTAACATATAGAGTTAGGAGTAGTAGATATTGTCATAAATAGTCAATTGAATGCAGTTTAAGTTTAGTCTCAACTCAAGGATATTCTGTTTATACCATATCAAATGAATTGACTAACTAAAAACAAAGAAAGCAATACTTTTATATAACTTGTATAATTATATCATCTGAAAAATAGCTTTTGTCTCATTTGCAATGAGATTGAGATTAGAGAAATAATAATTTTTAAAGTTGCCATTGCACAAATTATATTAGCTGAGAAATTCAACCTTCATTGATATAAAATAAATAAATAAATAAATAAATAATTGGATAAGAATCCAATTCAAAAGACAAATGCCAACAAAAAACAAAAGAGCACCACTTTTACCATTTTTAAAAAAAAACATTTTATAGTAGATCAAAGTTTGGAACAAAATAGTAGCCTGCTTTTGATTATCTTTTCAAATAAGATTTCAGTGGGAATCATTTATGTTTGTCAGATATTATCATTTTTTAATTAAACTAGAAATAAAAGGAAAATGTCTTCAAAGAAGTGATTACTCAATTAGAAGTGTCTGGCTTATATAAGGCCTTTTTGACTAAATAGGCTTAATAAGCAGCAGTGTGTAGGTACAACTTGTTCTGAAACAACATTTGTGTTTATTTGCATTATTACAGAACTTGTCCATTCTTTCTTAAAAATAAAATATTTGATGTTCTAGAGACCACCTGTATTTTTTTCATGTTAGCAATTAATATTTGATCTGAATAATCTTACTGTCTCTCCATGTGTTTTCTGTTGGTAACACAAGTAGCTAGACCCAGAAAAATCATTTATCTTTCCTTAGAACTGCTTCTTTGTCTTTTTTCTGAAATTATATTGAGTGGCTTGCTCAAAAGGCAAAGATTTAAATTTTTAATTTAGGATTATTATTACTACTTAATAAAAAATCAATAGAATGATTTTACTGACTTCAATACATACTTTTATACCAATAGATACATAACTTTTCAAGTAAAGTGTCACATTTAAATGTATTCGGTAAATTATAATTAGTAAAATAATTAAGTATGATTTTAGCTGATTAGTCATTAGTACAATAACTCTTAAACAAGCATTTAGCAGAATAATCTTGAATTTTTACTTCTCAGACCTGACAGGCCTCCAAACTACAGTAATACATTCTATCTTTCATTGAACTACATTCTTCTCTGGCTTCACATGTTTTACGCATCTCATTCCTCTTCCTCTCTCTATATAACCCCATTGCTTTATTTCATAAAGACATCATCTACCATGGGTATGTTCTTCCAAGGAAGTTGGCTTTACTCATTGCCTCTGTCCTCTCCATGTTTCTCCACTCTCTCTCCATCAGCCCTCTTTTGTTTCTTTCCCAAAAAACAACTGTGGGTGACACAAAAGACCATCACTGTCTTAGCCAAAGATGAACATATTGCACCATTACTAATAGTGTGCCATATGATGCATCAGTCTTAAATAAGATGGTAAATCAGCAAAGTTAATCATGGTGCCCTCCCGCCTCCTCTATCTGCAATCCTGTTCTCAAGACTCTTTATCCCTGGATGTTCAGAATCTCTACCCCACCCTTGTCACCTCAGTGCCACTGTACCTTGTACTTCCCTATATTCCAAAAAAGAACCACTGCCAATGAATGTCCAGTCCTTTAATTTGTCAAGGACTTGAAGGTAACTGGCATGCTTTCCGATCAATAAAATCAATTACTTTAATGTTGTACTCCAAGGATCCTCACAGAGTGTACAAAAAGAGACTAGGTAGTTGGGACCTCAACTAGAAAGCCTCTGTTGCATGTTTTACAGATGGCCATCGATTTTTCTGCCGAGTAACCTTCCTTTTTCTGTGCATGATGCTACCTTTCATTTAGGAAACTATCCCTGCCTGTACTATAAACAGGTATTCTAGTGGCAGCTGCAGTTCAAGAAAGTCCCCTAGCTTCTTGGTTAAAAGGTAGGCTTATAACTCAAAGGAAAACAAGCAAAGTTCTTCCTCAGGATGTTTTCAGGTAGAAGTAAGGGAAGAAGGGCTCTCCCTTGACACTTAGAGCCAAGAAGGAAGTCCGAGAGTGGCCAGAAGCCACATGCTGCCTTGCATAGCATGAAACCAGCACAGAAAGAAGTGGAAAGAGCAAGTCCTAGAAGTGCTCCAGTTCTAGGTTCCAGTCATCCCTGGGATCCAGCTGCACCTTTTTACAGAGTACGACTAATTAACTAGTAAATGCTCTTCTGTATCAAAACTTGAGCTGGACCTCTGCAACCAAACAACCTAATATATTGTGTTTCTGCATGAGAGTTCTTTCAAAGAAGGCTGTTGTTGTTGTTGTTGTTGTGTGCCATCGAGTCGGACCCGACTCATAGCGACCCCTCCTTGGGTTTCCGAGGCAGTATCACTACGGAAGTAGGATTGCCCAACCTTCCTTCCGAGGAGTGGCTGGTGGGTTTGAACCGCCAACCTTCTGGTTAGCAGTCAAGTACCTTAGCCACTATGCTACCAGAGCTCCCCAAAGAAGGCTAGCTACTGCTAAAACAAGTTTGAAAATCACTAAACTAACTTACGATAAGGTATTATTGGTTGAATTGTAGTCTACCAAACCTTAAAGGTCACCTGATCCTACTTCCTCATTTTTCGAATGGGGAACCTGAAGCAAAGTGACTTGCCAAACATCACCCAGGCATCAATAGCAAATTCAGTGTTAGAAACTGGTCTCTAGCTACCTAGTTCAGTTTTCTTCATTACACTAATCTGTTTTATTCCTCCTGAAGGTATTTTAAGAGGCAATTCCTTAGAAATACAACCTAAACCTAAAAGAATAAATCACCAACAATATCAATTTCAGACACTGACTGCTTAGTGGGAAGGTATTTGGCAGCATGGAGGCCATAAGAGAATCTTTTCCCCTTTGAGCTCCTCAAAAGTTTTTCATATTAGACCCAAATACACTCTATAAGCCTTACATGATCATATTTTCAAGTTTTAATTACTATCTTTATGCTTATGGCTCCCACATCTGCATCTCCAATCCAGAGTTCTCTCTACACAGTCAGATTTATTTTGGCAATTTCCTTCTGGATATTTCCATCTGGGCAGTCTACACATATTTTGAACTCAGTACTTTAAAAATGAGCTCATTATCTTTCTTCCAAAATCTATTCCTTGTGTGATTCTCATTTAAAAAAAAAAAGGTACCAAAATGGTAAGGGTCATATAATCATCTGAATGCTGAATCCTAAGAGTCATCCTTAACTTTTCTCTCCTTTTCTCACCAAGATCTACCAATTCTAACACCTAAATATTTTCCTTAACCTGTTCACTCTTCTCCATATGGGTGCATATACTCACAATTCACTCCCTCACTCCCAGTGCACTGCCAATTCAACCTGTCACCTCTTGCCTGAGCTTTTAAATTTTGCCTATTAATCTGTCTCCTTACTATGTATAATCCTGTCATCCTCCTAAAATATGTTCTATTCATATGACTCTGCTCTTTAAAATCCTTCAATAAGTCCCCAGAATTTATAAAACCTAACTTCACAAGCATGTGTCCCTTAATGATCATCCTCTGACTACTACCACCTGCAGCCACTTAACCCCAGCTTCTCTCTTTCACCCTTGCCTTTAATGAACTACTTGTCATTTCTGAAATAGAACATGCTCTCTTAGTTTTGTACCTGCCATTTCCTTAGCATGGTATGTCTCCCCCCATCCCCCACCATTTTATCCTTCTCTTGAAATCATCCTTCAAGATTTAGTTCAAGCATTACTTCTTCTGTGAAGCCTTCACTAAAAGCTGTTCTGTGTGCACCCTAAGCACACTGCATAACTGTTACCATAAGAGACACTACATTTGTGCAAATGAATTAGAAAACATTCCCCCCGGGTGAATGCAGTCTGTCAAAACACAACCCCCACTCACCTCTTGGCCAGATACCTTTGTGCAATATGCAAACTGAGCAACCAATTACAGCATACTGTCATTATCTGTCTTTCATAAGATAAACTGTAAGCTCCATCTTTATGCCTAGAACTTCAGACTGTCTGACACATAATTCTCAAAGAACACTTGCTTAATTAATTAATTAATGGTGTTCTTGTTATGTGCCGTCCAGTCGGCCCCGACTCATAGCGACCCCTCCTTGGGTTTCCGCAGTATAACTACGGAAGTAGGATTGCCCAACCTTCCTTCCGAGGAG
>NW_006921857.1:428996-441107 GCF_000298275.1 Orycteropus afer afer | reverse complement strand
TTGCCCCATCTTCCTTCTGAGGAGTGGCTGGTGGGTTTGAACCGCCAGCCTTCTGGTTAGCAGTCAAGTGCCTTAGGCACTATGCTACCAGAGCTTCCTCAAATTATGCTATGTAGGCTTAATTTACTAGAAACCACATAGTGGCTAAAAGCACTTGACTGCTAACCAGAAGGCTAGCGGTTCAAACCCACCAGCCACTCCTCCGAAGGAAGGTTGGGCAATCCTACTTCCGTAATGATACTGCCTCGGAAACCCAAGGAGGGGTCGCTATGAGTCGGGGCCGACTCGACGGCACATAACAACAACAGTAAGGGAGCTCTGGTAGCATGGTGCCTAAGGCACTTGACTATTAACCAGAAGGCTGGCGATTCAAACCCACCAGTCACTTCTTGGAAGGAAGGTTGGGTAATCTACTTCCATAGAGATATCGCCTCAGAAACCCACGGAGGAGTCACTATGAGTCGGGACTGACTCGACAGCAGTGAGTTTGGTTTTTTGGTTTAGTTTACAGTAAAATAAATCAGAAATACCAGTAACTTAGACAAATGAAGGTTATTCATTTCTTACATAAGAGAAGTCGAGAAATAGTCAATCCAATGTTCATATGGCAGATCTGTGATCAGCAGAGACCTATCATTTCTCACATAAAAGAAGTCAAGAAATAATTAATCCAATGTTCATATGGCAGATCTGTGATCAGCAAAGACCTACCTCCTTCTGTCTTTGGCTTTACTGTCCTTAAAACATGGCTTCTATTCCTGCCTCATATTCCATCATGGCCACCTTGGATGGTTGGGCATCTGTGTACTACACAGACACTTGGCCATGTGAGTGGAAGCTGTGTATTCTGAGGGAGTAAATCGGCTCAAAGGAGGAAATTTTTCTGATTCATTTGCAGGGATGGGTGCTTCTTTCTATTCTGTTCAAAGGTCCTAAAGAGATTAGCTGAGATGCTATAACCATTGAAGTTCCAGCTATCACATCCATTTTCCTAGCAGGGCAAAAATTACCCCCACCTCAAACACTTTCCTGAAAATTCCACCCAAAAAAATATCTGCCAAGATTTCTTTGGCTGAAACTTAATGACAGAACACAGCTAGTTGAAAGGGAGACTGGAGAACATAGTTTTCAGTTGTACACACTATTACCATAAATAAATTACTGGGTAGTCTAACCAACATAATCGGTCATTTCAAAACCGGATGATTGATGAGTCCAGAGAACTAGAGTTGAGGCATTCTGTTGATTTTCCTAACTAAAAGTTTTAACTCTAGCAAAGCAAATTTACAGTTGTTATCTGAATTACAGCAGGTCACTCTCAACAAAACATCGTCTCTTTTAGCCAATATCTATCCTTCTCTCCCTCCCTCCTTCCTTCTTCCTTCCTTCCTTTAGTCTTTCTATAAAAGGTCAGTAGAGTTGGTTTACAGTATCCCAAAGAACATCTATATGTTTAAATTCTGAATCCTCCAGTAGCAGGATTCCCATAGTCTTTACAAATTTAAAAAATAAATAAATAAAAATCTCCAAGAGGAGTGTCCTCCTCCTTTCTCAGATACCACTGAAATTTTAGGACTGTGTGTTTTATATTCATACTTATGTTTGTAATGGTAATTAGTAAACTGCCTTTCATTCAAGAATTTTTATAGCCAAGACTCAAACACCTTTCCAAACTTACCACATTTCTTTCATTCATGCTGGGTTGCTTCCAAACTTGTCCTCTACATATGCCCTGACTTTGCTACTCTATACTTTTGCTCACATTGTTCTTGGCGTCTATTTCTCAGCCTTCCATTCCCACATGACCAAAACAAGCACTAGATACAATGATTCTTCTTTCATGAAACTTTGCTTAATGCCCCTGAAACCAAATATAACTTCCTCCCCATCTGAATGTGCATAGCACTTAAGGGTAGAAATCGTTACCATATGCTATATATTTATCACTTTCATCTTTACCATATAGTTATTTGTGTACATGCATCATCTGTCCCACTAGGCTAAAAGCTGTTTGTGGGAAGGGATTCTGACATAGAAACTTGGTGTAGTAGAAATTCTGTGGCTTCTAGAGTCAGGTTTGCTTGACTTCCGGTTCTGCCATTTACTGTATGATCCCAAGCAAGTTCTGCCTCATTTGAAATGCAAGTATAATATCTACTTGCAGAATTGGCATGAAAACAAAGGAAACGGTAAATATTAAGCCTGAAATAGTAGGCACTCAATGTTTCTTGATTAAATTAATAAATATACATGCTTGTGGTGAGTTATATTTAATATTGTGAATTTTTCAAAGCTGCAGCTATTGTTCTTTCTGTGATAAGATTTTTTGGTAAGTAAGAAAAAGAAAAACTGTTAAAAAAAACCACCAACCTAATTAGATGATAAAACCACAAAATACTGAATATAGGTGTTAATTCAATAAATCTCTTCAGAAATTATTTCCAGGCAATCATAGCCTGAAAAATTACGGAAGTACACAGATGTATTTGCACAGGTTTGGGAGGCAGGAGAAATGTATCCTACTTCCAATTCTGCCCTTAAATAGTTTTGCTACCTTTGGCACTATATCAGGATCTTCATTTCTCAACTTCCTTGTCTATCAAAAACGGGATGAAAAACAGGATATTGCATATTGTAAGCACCTTGAAGTGAAGTAAGATAACCAAGTAAAACTGTTATGAGAAAAAATGTTTTCATATTTTTCTCAAATAATAAAAATATTACACAAGTATTATAGATCTTATAATTATTATAATAAGACAAATAAATGATTTTAAAAATATGTCTCTTTTGGCCTTCTTCCTGCAATGATTTTTTTTTTTTTTTTATCATTGGCTATAGTGTTTTTTTTTTTTAAATAGTAGCACAACACAATTTGTTCTCCAGAACCAACCTACCTGTTTTGCTTCCATCCCATATTCTTTTCTCCTTTCTTTCTTTCCTTCCTTATTTTTCCTTCCTTCTTTCCTTTAATAGTATGGCATTTACAATATCCTGATCAATTAAATTAATATTTTCACTTAACCAATTCTTTTAATGGAAAGAAAAAAATAGATGCTAATGCATGGATTGACGCACATATTTGCTTTATCAAAAATACCAAATGTTTCTGTATTCTCATGCTAAAAGTGTACAAGAAGAATATGCTTTATTTTTTTTCTCTTTCTTATTTTTTGTGACAACTTGTCATTCTGTATAACACACAAGAGCTAGAGATTGAAATCATGAAATTATATGACATCAACTCAAGCCTCATACCGATATGTGAATCTATTAATAAAATTATAATCAGTTGCTACAGGGATGATGTTTCAGATTAGAACTTCTCATGAAATTCATTTGTATTAAAATAATAAAAGACAAATATAGATGTTCAACTTTCAGATTTATTTTTATTTTTATTGTATGTTTTTTGAAATTTAAAATATTAGCACAAGCAGGAGTGCATGAAGAAGAAAAAAGATGGAAAAACATAATACATTTTATCAAGATTTCACTACCTGACATGTTGTTTTGAAAATACTGCATAGCCCCATAATTTTCCTAAAGTATTGTGAGGAATGGATATTTCATATGCTCTAAATTTTCTATTTGAAGCATTTTTATATTTCTTTCAGAAACCAAGTACATTTTTCTGGGATTTTTCCTGTCAGCAAAATATACTTGCATGTGTTGTTGTTGTTAGTTGGCCTCAAGTCAGCTTTGACCCATGGCATCCTTATGTGTAACAACGAAGTATTGCCTGATCCTGTGCCATCTTCATGACCGTTGGTATGTCTGAGTCCATAGTGATGGCTGTTGTATCAGTCAATCCCATGAGAGATTTCCTAGTGTTCACTGACATTCTACTTAGTCAAAGTACTTTGTAAAGTAGAGACATGTAACAGCCTTTAAAAATATGTCCTGTGCCATGCTGAAGAGAGCGCTAAACTAGCTACACAATTTGGCTGATGCCAGAGTACAGAATTCCTTCCTACTAAAATGAAGGTAACTGGATCCGCTGACTTACCCCATTATAGATGAGAAGCTGAAACAGCAGGAGAGAATTGATAGACAGGCAGCTACAGGTAGAATAGAAAACAGGCCTATTCCCCAAAGTAGGAGGTATTGAAGATATGCTAACATATTGGAAGTACAAACACAGTCCGCTATATCCTATGTGAAACAGAGTACAGAGTTGTCTTTAGACCCAGCAATACCACCCACCAATAAAACGGTGAATGTCATGCTCTGGCCCATTTGGTTTGCCACTGCTCCTTCCTAAGGGTACTGGTGAGTAAGAGGTCTAATAGAGAAAGGGGTCCACCCAGCATTTCCATGAGTAGGGAGAGGAGCTGAGGTTCCTTTCTGTGTGTCTTTAGGAGATGGGAATAAGAATTCACTTTTAACAACTTGAGGAAAACTCTCAAAAGTATTTAGCTAATAGACAAAGAGAGGGATAAGAGTAGAGTGAGGTAGAAACATTTTGCAGGAATCTAGAAGTCCAGGATTTATTTGTGAAACCAAGACCCAACAAAATCTGGCTTTTGTCAAAGTCCCTTCCAAATATATATACAGTCATGAGGAAACTCATTTGCAGAAGGGCCATATATTACTTGTTGTTGTTAATAGCCCTTTATTAATAAATTTGTGTTGTAGAAAATCAGAACATATGGACAAGTGTGAATAAAAATATTATACCTCCACTATACTTAACACCTTAGAGGAGCCCTGGTGACACAATGCTTAAAGTACTTGGGTGTTAATGGAAAGATCCATGGTTCAACCCACTAGCACTTCATCAGAGAAAGATGTGGCAGTCTGCTTCCGTAAAGATTTATAGCCTTGGAAACCCTATAATGGCACCTTCACTGTGTCCTGTAGGGTAGCTATGAGTCAGAATTGACTGTATGGCAATGAGTTTGTTTTTTTTTTTTTTTGGTATACTTAACACTTTAGTGGTATGCATGATTACAAACCAAGCCAAACCCACTGCCATTGAATCGATTCCCACTCATAGTGACCCCCATTGGGTTTCCAAGGCTGTAAATTTTTATGGAAGTAGATTGCCTCATCTTCCTCCCATGGAGCAGCTGGTAGGTGTGAACCACTGACCTTCTGGTTAGCAACAAAATGCCTTACCCACTATGCCACCAGAACTCCTTATGTGTCATTACAGATCTCTCCGTATAGAGTATTGTTTCTTGCCCTTAAGTATTTTATACATTAATTAAGAAAGAAGCCCTAATACCCATGTTGTTGATGTTCACATAAATTTTATTAAATTCCCTTGGCTTTGCATATTTCTCTCTCTTCATCTTTTGTGTTCTGAACAGCATTTTCCCTCCTAGCTATTATTCATGTGAAGTAGGCATTCACAGCTGCATTTACAAACTGTTCTGGAAACTAAACAAATTTCCCTTTGTGGCACACAACTCTTGTTGTTGTCTTAGAACACAACCTACACTTAGTGGATACCACTCATGCCCTGCTGCCTGGTACCTCTCCTTGTCCCAGCACCTAAAGCAGGTGGCTGCTGGCTGACGCCATAGATGTTGAATCACAGCTTTCAATTAATAACCACAAAATCCTTCTTATTTCAAAGTTCTATTTACAACATGAATTGTTCTTTAAATAATTTCTGTTTTTTTCCTATTCCAAAATTCTTGCTCTTAGCTTTATCTGCCAGTTTTACTATGCTAATATGTACTAAGTATTACCAGCTTAAGATCTCAGTAGACCCACTAGTAAATGTACTTTATTATTGTGCTGGCTTTAATTCCCTACTAAAATTTAAATATATTTGAGGTATTACTAATACCCACTTACAGTTTTCTTTTGATTGTTAATATGGAACAAATTCTGCTGGATAACATTACATTAAAAACAGCAATTTGATTTACTGAAAGTAAACCTAAGTAATGAAAATTCCTACCCGTTGGGTTTATGCATTATTTTAAGTGTTAAAATCTTCCAAGAAAAATCCACTGTATTCCCCTCCCTAGTTGGTTATAACCAGAAATGGGAAAAAAAAAAAAAAAAGATTTTATTTAAATATTGTTACAGCATTAAATAAATTTGCTTTGTGTTTCTAAATTAAAATGTCTAGTAGGAAATTCTACTGGTTCAAAATCAGGAAGGGACTATGTCAAGGTTGTATCCTTTCACCATACTTATTCAATTTGGACACAGATCTGAAAAGCTGGACTATATGAAGAAGACCATGGCATCAGGATTGGAGGAAGACTCAACAACCTGCGATAAACAGACAACACAACTTTGCTTGCTGAAAGTGAGGATGACTTGAAACAGTTACTGATGAAGATTAAAGACTACAGTCAGCAGTATGGATTACATCTCAACATGGAGAAAATGAAAATCCTCATAACTGGACTAATAAGCAGCATCACAATAAATGGAGAAAAGGTTGAAGTTGTTCCAGATTTCATATTACTTGATTCCACAATCAACACCGATGGAAGAAGCAGTCAAGACATCAGAAGACATATTGCACTGGGCATATCTGCTTTCAAGTGCTGAAGAGCAAAGATATCTCCTTGAAGACTAAGGTGCACCTCACCCAAGCCATGGTATTTTCAATAATCTCATATGCATCATGTGGGAGCTGGACAATGAACAAGGAGACCGAAGAGTTAATGTTTTTGAGTTGTGATGTTGGTGAAGAATACTGAAAGTACCACAGACTGCCAAAAGAACAAACAAATCTGTCCTGCAAAAAATGCAGCCGAAAGCTCCTTGGAAGCAAGAATGGCCAGAGTTCATCTCACCTACTTTGGTCATGTTGTCAGAAGGGACCATTCCTTGGAGAAGGATATCATACTTGGTAAAGTGGAGGGTCAACGGAAAAGGGGAAGGCCCTCAATGAGATGGATCGACATGGTGGCTCCAACAATGGGCTCAGGTGTGGCCAAGGATTGTGAGGACGGCACAGGACTGTGCAATGTTTCATTCTGTTGTGCATGGGGTCACTATGAGTCAGAGCCAACTCGACGGCACCTAACAGCAACAACAAGTAGGAATTTCTATTCCTCTTTGCCTAAGATTCAGCCTACTTCCAGACTTTTTAGAAAGAATTACTTTTGTTGTTGTTTTTGTTAGGTGAGAGTATTGAGATAAATATAAGTTGATCTCTGCCCTACAGCAGTGGGTCAAATCACCTGAAGAGCTTGTTTAAACACATATTACTAGCCTCAGCCCTAGAGTGTCTGATTCTGTAGGCTTGAGGATTTTCATTTCTAATGAATTCTCAGGCAATGCTGATGAGGCCTGTAGGGACCATACTTTGACAGCCATAGCCCTAGAAGAATCACAAACTACTGGGAAGGAGGTTGTTATCTGGGAAGTCTTCACAGCTGAATTAGTGGAGTGAATGGAAGGAGTTCAGGAGGAAGCTTAGTCGGGCAAAAGAGATTCTGCACAGTATTTATAACAGCAGTGACTGTCAGAGTTCTGGAAATGCAAGTGGTTTAGGATAGTTGGAAACCAGGAAAAAAGGGCAGGAAAGGCATCCCTTGCCTGACAGGCTAAGTAACTAGATTTTTCACTGTATACCTTGAGAACTGAAGGATTGTAATCAAGTCAAATGAAACACAGCAATACTTTTACCACAAAGTTCCTTTGATAGCCATAAAAGTTAGTGATGCCTGCATTCTTTAAAAAATGAGGAGAGTAGAATTTAATAATATAAGTCACTAAAAGTAATTCTAGGAGCTCTGGTAGCATAGTGCCTAAGGCACTTGACTGCTAACCAGAAGGCTGGCGTTTTCATGTTATTGTTAGGTTCTGTCGAGCTGGTTCCGACACACAGCAACTCTACATACATCTGAGCTCATGCTTGCAGCCACTGTGTCAATCCTCCTTGTTCTCTTCCAATGACAGCCTCCTGGTCTTTGTACAGGTTCCTCATCAGCACAATTAAGTGTTCTGGAATTCCCATTTTTCTCAATGTTATCCATAATTTTTATGATCCACACAGTCAAATGCCTTTGTATAGTCAATAAACACAAGTAAACATCTTTCTAGTATTCTTTGTTTTCAGCCAAGATCCATCTGATGTGAGCAGTGATATCTCTTGATCCACATCCTCTTCTGAATCCAGCTTGCATTTCGGGAGTTCACTGTCAATATACTGCTACAACTTTTTTTTTTTTAATTCTCTTCAGCAAGATTTTACTTGCATGTGATATTAATGATATTGTTCGATGATTTCCACATTCTGTGGGATCACCTTTCTTTGGAATGGATACAAATATGGATCTCTTCCAGTCCATTCGGCCAGGTAGCTGTCATCCAAATTTCTTGGCACAGATGAGTGTGGCATGTGTTTGTTGAAACATCTCAGTATGTATTCTGTCAATTCCTGGAGGCTTTTTTTTTTTTTTTTTTTTTGCCAATTCCTTCAGTGCAGTTTTGACTTCTTCCTTCATTACCATTGGTTCTTGACCATATTCCACCTCCTAAAAGAGATGAACATCTACTAATTCTTTTTTGTACAGTGACTTTCTTTTGATGTTTCCTGTGTCATTCAATATTTTGCCCATAGAATCTTTCAATATTGCAAATCAAGGCTTGAATTTTTTCCTCAGTTCTTTCAGCTTGAGAAATGCTGAGCTTGTTCTTGCCTTTTCATTTTGTAACTCCAGATCTTTGCATATTTCATTATAGTAGTTGGCTTTGTCTGCTTGATCTGCTCTTTGAACTCTTCTGATCAGCTTTTTTATGTTGTCATTTCTACCATTTGCTTTAGCTACTCTCCATTCAAGAGCAAGTTTCAGAATCTCTTCAGACATCTATTTGGTCTTTTCTTCCTTTCCTGTCTTTTTAATGACCTTTTGCTTTCCTCATGGATAATATTCTTGATGTCATCCCACAAATCCTCTGCTTTTCAGTCATTGATGTTCAACGCATCAAATCTATTCATCAGATAATCTCTAAACTCAGGTGGGATATGATCAAGGTCATATTTTGGTTCTCATGCACTTGCTTTAATTGTGTTCAGCTTCAACTTGAACTTGCATATGACCAATTGACAGTCTGTTCCAGGTCATCTCCTAACCTTGTTTTGGCTGAAGATATTGAGCTTCTTGATTGCCTCTTTCCACAGATGCAGTTGATCTGATTCTGGTGAGGTCCATGTGGATAGCCACCATGTATATTGTTGAAAAAAGGTATTTTTAACAGATAAGTCTTTGGTCCTGCAAAATTCTATCATATGATTTCTAGCATCATTTCTATCACCAAGGCCATATTTTCCAAGGACTGGTAATTCTTTGTTTCCACATTTTGCATTCCAATCACCAGTAATAATCAATGCATCTTGACTGCACATTTGGTGAATTTCAGACTGAAGAAGTTGGTAAAAATCTTCAATTTCCTTATCTTTGGTTTTGTTGGTAGGTGTGTAAATATGAACAATAATAGTATTAATTGGTATTCTTTGTAGGCATATGGATATTATCCTATTACTGACAGCACTATGCTTCAGGATAGATCTTAAAACGTTTTTTGTGTTGATGAGTGCAATGCCAAATCTTCAATTTTTTATTCCCAGCACAGTAGATCATGTGATTGTCTGATTCAAAATGGCCCAAATCAGTCCAGCTCAGCTCACTAAGGCTTACGATATCTGTCTTTATGCATTCCATTTCAATTTTGATAACTTCCAATTTTCCTGTATTCATACTTCCTACATTCCATGTTCCAATTTTTAATGGATATTTGCAGCTATTTCTTCCCATTTTGAGTTGTGCTTTATAAGCAAATGGAAGTCCTCAAAGCTTTTCTCCATCCATGTCATTAAGGTTGACTCTACTTTCAGGAGGCAGCTGCTCTTCCCTAGTCGTATTTTGAGTGCCTTCCGACATGAGGGCTTACCTTCTGGCACTATATCAAACAATGTTTCAGGGCTATTCATTAAGGTTTCCAGTAATATATCAGACAGTGTTTCACTCCTATTCATAAAGTTTTCACTGACTAATACTTTGAGAAGTGGATGGCCCATTCCTTCTTCCAAGTCTGTCTTAGTCTAGAAGCTCAGCTGACACGTGTTCACCATGGGTGCCCCTGCTGGTATTTGAAATATTGGTGGCATAGCCTCCAGCCTCACAGCAACCTACAAGCCACCCCAGTATGACAAACTGACAGGTTAGCAGTGGACTTGTTTTCATAGTAAGTGCTTAAAAAACCAGTTTCCTAAAACTACTACTAATTGTCCTGCATTTAACTCTCACTCATGCAACCCCATGTGTGTCAGAGGAGCACTATGCTTTGTAGGGTTTTCAGTGGCTGATTTTTCAGAAGTAGATCACCAGGCTTTTCTTCTGAGGAGCTTCTGTGTGGACTTGGGTTTCCCACCTTTCAGTTAGCATCCTAGCATGCTAACCATTTGTACCACCCAAGAACTCCTTCACAGAAAGAAGTAGTTAACTAAAATATATACCTGAAGCCATTTTTCCTAAAGCTTATTTACTTAATGAGCACTTTCACTAATGACCAGTTTACCTAAAATTATGCCTCATGTAGGTGTTTTTTGCATCCTTGTCAGTTTCCATACCTACAAATGCTTCAACCCATTAATGAAATCTCAACTCTCATTTGAAACCTTCTGAGAGTCCTCTCTGCCTGAGGTAAGTCATGCCCTATTACTTGTTACCATAGTGAGTGAGCTGTAGGTTTCTCCCACAGCACTATGAATTGATTGTGATCAAAACTCTTATAAGTCTTGTTATGTTTATACAATGCCTTGTGCATAGTAGGCATTTTATGAATACATGTTTATTTCTGTGACACTGCCAAAGGGCCAAATCTTCTAACTTCCTCTAACCCCATAAGAGGAAGGCAGAATCACCATCAGTAGCCCAAGACCTATCCCTGTGAGGCCAGATATGCCGCCTCCCTCCAGCCCTTTCACCAACCCTGACACCAACCACTCCTCCTACAACACCCACCACCTCTCTGCTAGGTTTGATAATTTGCTGCAGTGACCACACAGAACTCCCAGATTATGGGGTTTAATAGGGAAGGAACAGGCTACAACTCAAGTTCAGGTACACCCTCAATCTCTCACAGCCCACTGTCTCTCAGCTGACAATCTGTCTCAGTCACTCTCAGCAGTGAGTGTCTCTCAAGGTCTCTCTCAGCAATGCATGTCTCTCATGTCTCTCTCTTAGTGGTGTGTGTCTCTCATGTCTCTCAGGAGTGTGTTTCTCTCAGCAGCATGTCTTTCTCAGCTAGCAGTCAGAGAGAGATTCCTTCTGCCTCTAGAAGGGCTCTTTTGAGCCTGGCAGAGTGACCACTAACCAATGCCAACATCAGAATTCTGTATACTGAGAGAGCGAACTTCCCAGAAAATTACTTTGTGCTGCTCCGAATAGAAATATCCCATGTGGATAACTTTAATTATCAGGAGTTGCTCAGTTTCTCATGGCAAATTCCACCATGGAGTTTACAAAGACATATGGCTAGAAAAGCAACACTACGTGATTTATTACACCACAGACACTATAATATAATAATTGAGGGAATAGACTGGAACCACATTTGTGTACAAGTGCCACCTCCTCTATGTACTAGTTGTGTGACTTTGGGAAAAATTTTTAAAAACACCATTATATGTCTTATTCTCCTAATCTGTAAGATGGGCATAATATAACAGGACTATCCTCATCAGGTTATGAGATGATAAAATGAGTTTATGCCAAGAAGTGCCTAGAACAGTCCCAAGCATATAAGCACTATATAAGAGTTTATTATTACTTCCTATTTTTGTGTTTATTCAGCTCTATCTATTTATGTCTTCACCTTCCTTTCAATGTTCCTTCTCCTTACTTTGCTCTCTCTGCCTCATATGGATTAAATATAATTATTTATTTTATCACACAAAAAATAGAATATTACCACTTTTTAAAAATTAAAATGTAGCCTTTAAATAGCTCATATCCTGTGGCTTAATATTTGTCCTTCTAGCACTGTGTTGTTATTATTTTTAAAATGGTCAATTTCTCAGCAAAAATTCATGTACAAAAATTTTCACTTTGGCATTGTTAATAATGCTAGAATATATCGGAAGAAAGTTCTGCCAAGATGGCGGACTAGGCAGAAAGACTGCACAGA
>NW_006921857.1:408472-414520 GCF_000298275.1 Orycteropus afer afer | reverse complement strand
TATGGGGAGGAAGTGGGAGGGGAGCTGTTTCATTGTGGTAAACTGTGGTCAATGACATGAGACAAAGTATATGTGAACTGTTGTATGGAAAGTGAATTTGCTCTGTAAATCTTCACCCAAATCACAATAAATAAATAAATAGATAAATAAATAAATAGAATATATTGGAAGAAACTTAATTTTCAATAATGAAGTTGGTTAAAGAAATTGTTGCTGGTAGGTGCTGTTGAGTTGTCTCTGACTCACAGAGACCTTATGTACAACAGAACGAAACACCACCTGGTTCCGTGTAGCCTCACGATCCCTGCTATACCTGAGCCCATCATTGCAGCCAGTGTGTCAATCCATCTTGTTAAGGCCTTCCCCTTTTCTGTTGACCCTCCACTTTACCAAGCATGATATCCTTCTCCAGAAACTGGTCCCTTCTGACTACATGACCAAAGCAGGTGAGATGAAATCTGGCCATTCTTACTTTCAAGGAGCATTCTGGCTGCACTTCTTGCAGGACAGATTTGTTAGTTCTTTGGCAGTCCATATTACTTTCAGCATTCTTTGCCAACACCACAACTCAAAAGCATCAACTCTTCTTCTGTCTTCCTTGTTCATTGTCCAGCTCTCACATGCATATGAGATGATTGAAAATACCATGGCTTGGGTGAGGTGCACCTTAGTCTTCAAGGAGATATCTTTGCTCTTCAGCACTTGAAAGAGTTCTTTTGCATCAGATTTGCCCAATGTAATATGTCTTCCGATGTCTTGACTGCTGATTTCATTGGTGTTGATTATGGAACCAAGTAATATAAAGCTTTTGACAACTTCAATCTCTTCTCCATTTATTGTGATGCTATTTATTGGTCCAGTTGTGAGGATTTTTGTTTTCTTTATATTGAAGTATAATCCACACTACAGACTGTAGTCTTCATTCTTCATCAGTAAATGCTTCAAGTCATCCTCACTTTTAGCCAGCAAAGTTTTGTTTAAAAATTTGGGTACACAATCTCCAGTCATACTTGACTTCTTGCTATTCTTTGAATTTGCCATGCAAATTTCTGCCCCATGGCCTTTGTACTTACTGTTTCCCTGGTCTGGAGTGATCTTATTTGGCTATGATTTGTCTCACTCCCTCACCTTCTTCAAATCTCAAATATCACCTTTACAGTGAGATCTTTCCTAACCATTCTACTTAAAATTGTACCTATCACAACTTCGTATCCTGTTTCCAACTTAATTTTTTTAAAAATTATGACAGTTCATACTACCTTTTTCTATAATATATACTCATTTTTCTTATTTATTGCAGTCTCATCCACTAGAATGTAAGTTCATTGAGGGCTTGGATTTTATTAGTTTCTTTTTTTCTCCCTTTCTGCATTGTCACTAGCAACTAGAATAATCTCTGGCAGCTATAAGTCACTTAATGAATATTTGTTGAATGCATGTGTTATATAATTTTTTTTTAAAGAACATGATAAAAAGCTCAGGTGAATAAAAAACAAAAGCATAAAATTGTGTGTACAGTGTCATTTTAATTTTGTAATTTTGTGTGTGTATATAAGAAAGAATGAATTATGTCAAAATGGCGAGGATATATAATATGATTAATAAAAGTATGAGCGTTTTTCCTGACTTTTAAAAAAATCTTCTAGGTTTTCTACGTGTATTATTTTATATTCAGAGAATGAGAAATGTTGTTTTATTGTTTTTTAAATAATTTTTTAATTTTAGAGAGTTTTACATATAAGAAAATTTGCAAAGATAGTACAAAGAGGTAAAGATAAAGGTTAAGACATTTGCAAAGAGAATTCCTGTATATTCCTCACCAAGTTTCCCCCATTGTTAACATCTTTCATTGTTGTTGTTGTTGTTGTTTGCCATCGAGTCGGCCCTGACTCATAGCGACCCCTCCTTGGGTTTCCGAGGCAGTATCACTACGGAAGTAGGAATGCCCAACCTTCCTTCCGAGGAGTGGCTGGTGGGTTTGAACCGTCAGCCTTCTGGTTAGCAGTCAAGTGCCTTAGCCACTATGCTACCAGAGCTCCTTGATTATTATGGTACATTTGTGACAATTAAAAATGCCACATTCATATATTACTGTTAGCCGAACTCCATTAATTTATTCTGATTTTCCACTAATGTCCTTTTTTTTCCATGATCTCATCCAGGGACTACATTACATTTAGTTGTTCATGTCTCTTTAGTTTCCTTTGTTGTTGTCAGCTGCCCTTCAGTCAGCCCATGTACAATAAAAGGAAACACTGCCTGGTCCTCTGCTCTCTCCATGATCAGTTGGGGGTAGACTTTTGTCATCCATAGGGCTTACATTGACTGATTTCATAGGGTTTTCAGAAATATATCACCAGGTGTTTCTTCACAGTCCATCTTAATCTGGACACTCCACTGAAACTTGTTCAATATCATGTTGTTGTTGTTGTCATGTGCCATCGAGTCAGACCCGACTCATAGCGACCCCTCCTTGGGTTTCCGAGGCAGTATCACTATGGAAGTAGATTGCCCAATCTTCCTTCCAAGGAGTGGCTGGTGGGTTTGAACCTCCAGACTTCTGGTTAGCAGTCAAGTGCCTTAGGCACTGCACTACCAGAGCAACATGCAAGCCTCCACTGTAAGACAGGTGGTAGCTGGGAATCAAACACAGGTCTCCCACATGGGAGGTGAGAATTCTACCACTGAGTCACCAATGTCTCCTAGATTTTTCAGTCTGTGAACTTTGTCAGACTTAAGGCTTTTCTTATTTTTTTACGACCTTAGCAGTTTTGAAGAATACTTGTCAGGTGTTTTGTAGACTATCCTTCAATTTTCTGATGTTTTTTCTCATAGTTAGACCGGGGTTATGTATTTTTGGGAAAAATTCTGGGTGAACTGCTCTTCTCATCACATTCTATCAGGGGTACAGGCTATCAACACGACCTATCATTGATGCTGTTAATCTTGATCAACTGGCCAAGGTAATGTTTACCATGTTTCTCCATTACAAAATTACTTTTCCCCCCTTTTTCAAACTCTGTTATTTGGAAGCAAGTTACTAAACGCAGTTCATCCCCAAAGAGAAAAGGAAATTAATTTCCATCTCCAGGAGGGGGAAGATCTACATAAATTATTTAGAATTATCTATTAAGTACGGTTTCTGTATCCTTTCCATTTAGTTATTCAGTAATTTATTTTTATCAGTATGGAATATGTATATGTATGTTATATGTTGAAGTCCCTGGGTGGTGCAAATAGTTAATGCTCTTATTTGATAACAAAAGGGTTGGAGGGTAAAGTCCACCCTTCATGTGCTCTGTTATGTCCAACATGTATCTGAACCTGATGGTGCACACAGCTTGGGTTAAGTAGAGCCCTCCTATTACTCAGCTGCTACTTCCTGAACCCCTTTTGTGCACTGTATAGGTGGTGAATTGTGGTAATGCTGCAAAAATCCCCACCCTCACTGGCAACCACGGAAGACATCGCGGCTCTTCCTATGGCAGAACCTTGAGAACCAGGCTTGTTAATCTTCCTAATCTGCAGCCCTCTTTCTACAGAAATTTTTTTTTCCTCCCTGAATATCCCAGTGAATTGGCCTAATAACCCTTTAGTGATTCTAAACACTAAACAGTTCTGCCTCCTAGTAGAGTTGCATAGCACCTGGGATCTTTTTTTAAAAAAAATACAATTCATTTTATTTGTTATTGTTGAGAATATACATAACAGAACATACATTAATTCAACAATTTCTACATGTACAATTCAGTGACATTGATTCCATTCTTCAAGTTCTGCAGTATTTTTTTTTTAATTGTGATTTGGGTGAAATTTACAGAGCAAGTTCACTTTCCATATAGCAGTTCAACTCACGTTGTCTCATGACTTTGACTACAATTTACCCCAATGCAACAGCTCCCCTCCCACTTTCTCTGGATAGTTACCTCTTTCCTGTGTCCATCCCTCCATGCACTCCTGCCCCCTGAACTGTCTCCCTGTGCATAAATAGCTCTTCTTTCTCCATGATTGTTTTCTCCAAGGAGTGTATCTATCTCAGGTAAATGTTCAACTCATATGCCTGTCTTCTGCCTGGCTGGAAGCCACAGGTGTGGGTTCAATTCCAGACCTGAAGGGCAGCTAGGGACCATAGTCACAATGGTTCCACCAGGCTCTATCAGACCAGCAAAACTGGTCCCTCCTTTTTTTTTTTTTTTCTCCAAATGATGTTGAGGTTTGTTCCACATTATTCTCCCTCTCTATCCTGGATCTCCTATATGGATGCCTCTCTGAGTGGTTGACAGTGGTAGCTGGGCACCATCTAGTTCTTCTGGTCTCCTAGTAGTACAGGCTGAGGATTGCATGGTGCACCAGTCACGAGGACCACTTGTTTCCATGAATCTCTGGTTTTTGTCATTCTTCTTTGCTCTGGAAGAGGAGAGACCCATCGCTGGTTGCATTCAGAGGGCTGCTTGCAAGTTTTTAAGATCCCAATCACTATTGCCAAAGTAGGAGGTGGAACAATGTTTTGTGTAGTGTGTTATGCCAATTGAGCTTAATGTCCCCTGTGACTATGGTCCCGTACACACAGGTTCAACCACTCACTCTCTCTGGGTAGCTGGCTGTGACCAAGAAGTAACTACAACCTTGTCCCTTGTCAGATCCACTATAACCCTGGGAATTCTTACAGAACACATAAATACACTCATAGAACCATTGTCTGCCACCACTATACATGGTCTTGGGTACACTCCCTGCTGCATAGACATACTCAATAATTCAGCCCCTCCACCCATCTATCCACTCGTATACCCGTGTTGGCCTTCACTGGCAACACAGTACTGTATGTGCAAAAGGGTTCATCTTTATTGTCTGCATCTCCCATGTACCTCTCTATGTCTTCCTCTTCCTCAATGGCACCATGCTGATCAGTCATATTTGGTACATTGCCCTTCTCTTCACCCAAATCAATACTTATTTCTACTTATCTAACAGTGTTCCCTCCCCTCTCCTCCCACCCTTGGTAACCAACAACAACAAAAAAAATTTCCTTCCATATATAAATCTTTCTTTGATTTTTACAATGACAGACTAATACAATATTTGTCCTTCTGTGATTTACTTATTTTGCTCAGCATAATGTCCTCCAAGTTCATCCACATTATGTAGTGTTTTGCAGATTCTACATTATTCTTTATGGTTGCATATTATTCCATTATGTGTATGTACCATAGTCGGGTTATCCATTCCTCAGTTGATGGACACCTAGGTTGTTTCCAACTTTTTGCTATTGTAAATAGTGCTGCGATGAACATGGGTGTGCGTATGTCTGTTCATGTCATGGCTCTCGCTTCTTTAGGATATATACCTGGTAATGGAATGGCTGGGTCAAATGGTATATCTATTTCTAACTTTTTAAGGGATGCTATATTGCTTTCCACAGTGGTTGTACCATTTCACAGTCCCACCAGCAGTGTATGAGAGTCCCAATCTCTCTGCATCCTTGACAGCATATGTTATTTTCTGTCTTGTTGAACTTTGCTACTAGTGCTGGAGCAAGACGATACCTCATTGTTGTTTTGATTTCCATCTCTCTAATGGGTAATGATCATGAGCATTTCTTCATATGTTTTTTGGCCACCTGAATTTGCTCCTTTGTGAAGTGTCTATTCATGTCTTCTGCCCATTTTTAATTGGATTATTTGTCTTTTTGTGATTGAGGTGTTGGAGTTTTCTATAAATTCTAGAGATAAGTCCTTGTCGGATATGTCATTGCCAAATATTTTTTCCCAATCTGTAGGTTCTTTTTTTGACTCTTGGAGAAGTCTTTGGAATCACATAAAAGTTTAATTTTTAGAAGGTCCTATTCATCTAGTTTCTCTTCTGCTGTCTGTGCATTTTGGGTTATGCTTGATAGTCTATTTATGCCATATATTAAAGCCCCTAAATTTGCCCCTAGTTTTCCTTGAGGAACTCTATAGTTTTAGGTTTCACATTTAAGTCTTTGATCCATCTGGAGTTAGTTTTTGTGTATGGTGTGAGGTACAGATCTTGTTTCATTTTTCTGCA
>NW_006921857.1:401041-407362 GCF_000298275.1 Orycteropus afer afer | reverse complement strand
AGGGATATTGGTCTGTAGTTTTCCTTTTGAGTGATGTCTTTGCCTGGTTTTGGTATCAAGGTTATGCTTGCTTCATAAAATGAGTTAGGGAGGATTCCATTTTTTTTTTTTGTATGTTTTGGAATAGTTTGAGTAGGATTGGTGTCAGATCTTCTCTGAATGGTAGAATTCTCAGGTGAAACTCTCTGGGTCAGGACTTTTTTTGTTGGTAATTTTTTGATGACCTGTTCAATTTCTTCTTTTGTTATTGATCTGCTCAACTTTTCCACATCAGTCTGTGTTAGTTTAGTTAAGTGGTGTGTTTCTAGAAATCTGTCCATTTCTTCCAGATTTTCAAATTTGGAGTACAATTCTTCATAGTATCCTGATATTATCCTTTTTATTTCAGTTGGTTCTGTTGTGATGTCACCAGTTTCATTTGTTATTCATGTTATTTGTATTCTCTCCCTCTTTTCCTTTGTTAAATTTGCCAGTGATTTGTCAATTTTATTAATCTTTTCAAAAAACCAACCTTTGGTCTTGTGATTTTTTTCTATTGTCTTTCTATTTTCTGTTTCATTGATTTCTGCTCAAATCTTGATTATTTCCTTTCTTCTGATGACTGTAGGCTTTTCTTGCTGTTCTTTTTCTAATTGTTGGATATGTTGGTTTAAAGTGTTGATTTTGGCTCTCTTCTTTTTTGACGTGTGCATTTATTGCTATAAATTGTCCTCTAACCACTGCTTTTGCTGTTTCCCAAAGATTTTGGTATGTTGTGTTTTCATCCTCATTTGATTCAAGGAATTTTTCAATTTCACTTTTTATTTCTTCTCTTACCCATCTTTCTTATGGAGGGTGTTATTCAATTTCCATGTGTTTACTCTTTTTCTGTTTATCTTCCTATTGTTGATTTCTTTCTGCAGAAAATCCTTAAAAAATTACACGTTCTAAACCATTTATGATGATATAAACTAAGGAAAAATATGCAATTACCAATACATATTTTAGAGCTTGGATTATTATAGCTGAAAAGACAATTTATTTAGTAACTCTTTTACCATTTATCTATGCCCAGTTCTAATAACAGTAAAACTGCAAAAGCTGGAACTATGGTAATGCAGAAACCTTCCAGTTTTAAGAAGGAAAACGCAAATATTTTCCACTAATATACAGCAATAGAAGAATGGTAAGACTGCACACTGTCAAAAGTGGAAAACTTGTGAGACCAGGCAAAACAAGGCAATCCCGTAGAGTTTTGGATCTCATAGATTTCACTGTATTTCCCTTTGGAGATTTTTTTTCCCCAAAATAAATTATATTTTTTCCTAATGTCTCAGGATGCTGATTACTTCCATTTCCTGGATTCCTTGGTTTTCTTTTAATCTGTTTATTGCTTGGGCGTGGAGCCCTGTCGTCTCTCAGAGGTGCCAGAAAAGCGTTAAAAATGAACTCTTAATAATTATCTATAGTTGTTTAACATAAATTAGCAAGATATCACTGAAGATGAGGTACTGTAATAGAGAATCAACTGCCATAAATATATTGTCATCCCTATTTTCAGATGGAAAAACTGAGGCACTGATTGTAGAAATGACTTGCTGGGGTAGGCCATTCCGGGAAAGCCTGACCAGAATGTGTGGATTCCTGATTTATGAAGGCTTCCTTCATTCTGAGTCTCTTTTCTTTTCATCCCTTTCTTCTTTTCATCTAATACCATGGCCACTCTATCTCCACTACCTGATAACTGTGGGAGGGAGAAAAATGCTTACCCAGAAAGAACAACTGAAAACTTGGTTGTTGTTGTTGTTGTTATGTGCCGTCGAGTCAGCCCTGACTCATAGCGACCCCTCCTTGGGTTTCCGAGGCAGTATCACTACGGAAGTAGGATTGCCCAACCTTCCTTCCAAGGAGTGGCTGGTGGGTTTGAACCGCCAGCCTTCTGGTTAGCAGGTAGGTGGAATAAAATCACTTAGACAACTATGGAATGCTACTGTATGCAGGTAAATAGTTGAGTATTTGAACTTAACAATTTTCAGATAAAAATGACTGTTCTGGTTAGCTAGTGCCACTCTGACAGGAATATACCACAAATGGAATGGCTTGAAGAAACAGAATTTATTCTCTTACAGTTTTGAGCCTTTAAGTCCAAGTTCAAAGTGCTGGGCTCTAGGTGCTGGGTGAAAGCCCTCAACCTTGGGCTTCAGTTCTGCCTCCTGCTCCAGGCCCACTGAAGCTAGAGGGTTTTCTTCACTGAGACAGCTGCTGGCTGCTGAGACTGACAACTCCAAGATTGTCAAGTAAAAAGGCACAGTCCCAATGTTACCAAACCACACAGCAGGCCATTAATTCAAGTCCATTGAAAGTCCCAAGGTTGGCAGAGCATGGCAGGTTGCTGAACAACAACATGGCTACATGCAGGGTTTAAGCATGCCATAAGCTAGAGACCATTCCCAAAGCTGTTTCTTATATACGGGAAGCAGACCACATCCCTCAAGCAGCTACTCAGCTGCTTGTGGTAGGTCCCACCATGGAGTTGATTGCCAGTCTCATCACGGGGAATAACTCCCACTAGCTGCCTAGCCACTAAACCAGACCCAGCCCAGTTGGCACACAAACTTAACCACCACAATGACTAATGACTTTCAGATCATAATTCCTAAGTTTCCTTAGAAACTTTGGGATCCTTTCTTAAAGCAATAAAAAGGAAACATCTAGAGATGGGGGAAAAGCAGTCTTGAAGGCTGAACTATACTCAGGTTGACCTAATGTAAAGGAAAGACAGGACTTGAGAGGAGTGTAACAACAAAATGCACATTCACTTCTAAGTCTATAAAACAACAATGCCACATAGAAGTGAGAGGAAGAGTGTCATATCCTTTCAGTTGCAATCTCCTGTTGTGAATTGTGCACACACAATTTGTAAAAATAAAATATTGTCCTGAGAATTGCTTTGTTGGTATTGTTGCTCTCCCTAGGTCTGTAAAGTTTTTTGAAATATGTATTTCCATATTTTCTATAAATATTTTAAACATGTTTTACTTCCTTATGCATTAGAGATAAAAAAAAATTTAACTCTAAGTAGTGTTTTGCTGGTACTTGTGACTAACATACTTGACTTTGAAGATCAAAAAATAGTGTATAAGTGCTGACATGTTATTTACTCTCTCCCACACACTGTGATAGTATCTGGCCATTCTGTAATTTAAATATCAGTATCAGATTTATTGAGCCATGAGTGTATATCTGTATGAGCATCAGCATTTCACGGCAGCAGTGAAGCAGAAGGAGGATGCAGTGGTCAAAGGCACTGGGTCTGATATCAGGCTCTAACCTAGCAGTGTGGCTTCTTGGAGCATTGGTTTCTTTATCTGTAAAAACAACTTAAACTACATATTATATGTAAAGTGATTAGGATAGTGTCCAGCATGAAATAGGTGTTTGCAACATTTATAATGATGATTAAGAGCATAGATTGAAGCCAGGCATCCTGCATCAAAATCTATTGCTTACTAACAGGGCACTTAGTAACTTACTAATAGTGCCTCAGTTTCTTCATTTGTAAAATGAGAATAATTATAGTGCTTATCTCAAAAGCTTGTTTTGAAGACAAAGTGTTAAAATGTGTAAGACCCTTATAGGAGTTCCTGGCACACAGTAATAACAATTAAAAAAAAAAGCAAACAAACAAAAAAACCTCACTGCTGTTGAGTTGTATCTAACTCATATCCACCCCTCCTTGGCTTTCTGAGGCAGTATTACTACAGAAGATTGCCAAATCTTTCTTCCGAGGAGTGGCTGGTGGGTTTGAACGGCCACTCCTCAGAAGCCTTCTGGTTAGCAGTCAAATTCCTTAGGCATTATGCCACCAGAGCATTAGTTATAATTATTACATGTTATTTTAAACATAAGAAGCTCTGGTGTGTAGTGATTGAGGCATTTGGCTGCTACCCTAAAGACTGGTGGTTCGAACCCACCAGAAGCTTTGTGCAAGAGAGACAAGGCAGTCTGCTTTTGTAAAGATTTACGGCCTTGGAAACCACTCCTATGGCAATGACTCTGAGTTAGAATCTGCTGGATGGCAGTGAGTTTGGTTTGGTTATTGTAAAACTGCACTATTCAATGTGGAAGTCACATGAGGCTACTGAGCACTTGAAATACAGTTAGTCCTAACTGAGGTGTTCTCTAAGTGCAAAATACACACTGAATTTCAAAGGCTTCATATGAAAAGAAAGTAAAATCTACATACCTTTTTAGATTTATTACATATTAAGCTGATAATATTATGTGTGTAGTGAGTTAAATAAAATATATTATTAATATTAATTAATTGAACAACTAGCCTTTCTAGTTAGCACCCAAATGCCATAACCACTAAATAATCAGAGCTCCTTATTCTAGAGTGTAGAAATCTTAAATTAAAACCTTTGTCAAAAGGAACCTTATCTATTAGTTTAGCTAAAAATCAAGGATACTTGTGATATGCTTTTCATCATAATTAAGGGAATATTGAAAGAAAGTAAGTGAATTACAAATACTAATAGTAGCCATTTGAATTGCCTAAGAAATCAATTCAATTTTAGGTTGCGTTAAATTTCCAAAATCAACGTTCCTTTCTCCTTTGGTGTGTTTTGTTCAGTTTCAGGATTATGTTTTAAGAGAGAAGTATGCAGTCTAGAGCACAGCCTTGGTAAGACTCCTAGGAAAATGAGAGAATCTCTTTACCATGCCATGAAAAGACAAACTGTACGTGGTTAAGGATATGGACATATTCAACCAAGTGAAGAGAAGACTTAAAGGGAGACATGATAATTGTTCTCAAATACCAGAAAGTCTGCCATATGGAAATGAGATTTATGCAAAGGATTCAACTGGGTTGGATGTGTGGCTATGGGAAAGGAGACTGCAGCTTTATTGTAAAGAAAACCTTTTTAACAATTAGAATTGTCTAAAACTGAGTGGATTGCCTCATAGAATATTCAGGACTTTGTCACTAGAAATTGAAGCAGAGAATTGTAGAGAATGTTTGTGCACCAGGTAGATAGAAAACCTCCAAAAGCTCCTCAAATCCTGAGGTTCCATGATTAAGCCTTTGCCATTAATTCTGAAAGAGACCTGCCAATCCATGCATTGTGAATAGAATAACTAGAGTGCCACTGTTTTAAACAATTTCATTAAGAAGATACAGAAATTCACTGGCTATAGCTCAAGAAAACAGGGGTTATTGTAGGGTTAAAAAGACTCTCACAAAAAATGCAAGGATGGGGCAATGATAAAGTGGTCTCACTCAGGAAAGAAGGCAGCACTTGTTATTTTCCTCCCTGAGGCTGGTTGATCTCTTTCTTCCAGTTAGCTCTGCTTTTCTCAGCATCCTCATTCCGTTCTGTTCTCGCAATTGACTGACTTCATTTTACTCATTCATCGTTTCTCCTCCCTGATAATTTCACTTGCTTTCCAAAGCTTCTCTAGCCTTGAACCTACTTCATGACCTTATAGCTTGACTTTTCCTACTTAAATATTTCAGTCTTTCACATTTCCAATTTCAGTTTTGTGTGAAAAGTGATTGACCCAGCTTTTCTTTTCAAGCCACGTCATTGGCCACCATGTGGTTGGTCTTTCCGTAGGTCAGATATCTTCCACTGGAGCTGGGAAGTATGATTTGTGTGGGAGGAGAAGTTTCCACCAGAAGCAGATGTGTGTGTGGTAAGAAGTTATTAATATTTGTGATATCCCTACTGAAGGATGGAGCCATGGAGTTTATACCCTGAAATTTAGTCATCCATTTAAATTTATTCCCTGTATTAAGAAGAGTAAACTGATTGAAAAGGTTCTGGTTTGGGACTAATGATAGAAAAATAGATTTTGCTCTAGGATGTATTCTAGGACCTTATTACCAAAGTGTGATACACAAATCAGCTGTATTAATATCACCTCTAGCATGATAGAAATGCAGAATCTCAGGCCCCAACCCAGAACTATTGAATGAAAATCTACATTTTAATAAGCTCCATCAGTAATTTATATTCATATTAAAATTTAAGAAGAGTCCTCTAGGATGAACTGTTTTGGTTTAGGGTTCCCAGGGTGAGCAAATTGTTAATGCGCAGGGCTGGTAATGGAAAATTTTGTAGTTCAAGTTCACCTGAGATGTCTGGTGATCTGCTTCCAGAATGTTGGTCATTGAAAATCTTATGGAGTACAGTTCTACTCTGACACATGAGGGGTTGTCATGAGTCAGTAAACTTATAAACTGGTAAAAGTCATCAAAGACTTTTACTAGGAGTCTTCCAGTAGTGTGCTGTAGCTTTGTCTCACCTATTTTGGTCATGTTGTAAGAAGGGACCA
>NW_006921857.1:399205-400066 GCF_000298275.1 Orycteropus afer afer | reverse complement strand
TACCTCTGTAAAAAAAAAAAAAAAAAAAAGCACAACCCAAACTCACTGCTGTCGAGTTGATTTCAACTCATTGTGACCCCTCCTTGGGTTCTTGGGCGGCATCTCCATAGAAATAGATTGCCCAGTCTTCCTTCTGAGGAATGACTACCTTTGTAGGATATTGCTTTAATAAGGCTACTACTGTAAATATTCTACTTGTTACTCTGATTCCTGACACTGGATATTTAAATTCACCTGTCAGAATAGAAGACATAAAGAAGCCTGAAATGGAGACCAGGAGTGGTAAATGGAGGGATGTAATTGGGCAGTCTACTTCCATAGAGAAACCACCTTGGCAACCCAAGGAGAGGATGCTATGAGTTGAATCAATTACACAGCAGTGAGTTTTGTTTTTTTTTTTTTTCCTTGTTGTTAGATTCTAAGAACCAGGTATCTGTAACACAGATATATATACCTGAAATGGACTCAGTAACTTTGCTCCAATTCTAGCATCTACTGCCAAATGGGATTAGCTTTTAAGTTCTATGAGAGAAGTGACTGTCTTGGTTTTGTTCACTGAATTTATTCATGACCAAGCACACCACTTAGCACATAGCAGGCATTCAGATATTTGTGAAAAGGAATGGGGAAGATAGTGATAAAGGTAGATTAAAATTCTTTAGATTATTATTATTTTTTATATAACAGTCATGAATAATTGTGGAAACTCTGAAGTTAGTAACCACTTAGGTGTTAACAAGAGAGGGCAATTAATTGTTGTTATTGTTGCCGTCGAGTCGTTTCCGACTCATAGCAACCCCATGCACAGCAGAACGAAACACTGCCCGATCCCACGCCAGCCCCACAATCCCTGCTATACTT
>NW_006921857.1:387829-396290 GCF_000298275.1 Orycteropus afer afer | reverse complement strand
CTCCTGCTCTTCTGGCCTGCTTCTTTGGGTGTCCCTGAGTTTCCCCTCCTCACCTAATCCCTTCAGCTGATTGCTCTTCTCTTTGGCTCCCTGGGTTTTACCCCTTTCTCCTGCTCTTCCGGCCTGCTACTCTGTGCTACGCCCGTGCTTACCTTGCTCCCGGAGACCCGGTCCCTCTCTGGTCATTAATTAAGAAATCTTATTCTTCACGTGGAGGTGTACTATGTACAAATATAATAAAATGTGGGAAATTCCTGTTTTGATTCAATACAACTTTCAGTGGCAGCTTCACGGAAGCAAGTTAGTTTTTAGGCTTGCCATTTCTAATTTAGTCATAGAACATCCCAAAGGTCAGTTCCAGAAGACAAAGTAAAGTATTATAATGTAACGTGCAAAGACCTGGTGTTAGAAAATCCAAAGGGAAGAACACGCTCATTTCTCAAGCTGAAGGAATTGAAGAGAAAATTCAAACCTGAAGTTGCAATAGTGAAGGATTCTATGGGCAAAATATTGACTGATGCAGGAAGCATCAAAAGAAGATGGAAGGAATACACAGAGTCACTGTACCAAAGAGAATTGATCAATATTCAGTTCATATATAAATATATTAATTTATTGAACATTTACTGAGGGATTCCTGTGTGCCAGGCACTGCAGAAAGTACAGATAATATGAAAATGAATAAGATACGATTTCTACCCACAAAGAGCAGACTGGAGGAAAATACAGATATATTGTGATGGTTGTACAACTCTGTGAATATACTAGAAACCATTACATTGTACAATTTAAATTAGTGAATTGTATGGTATGTGAATTATATCTCAGTCAGTACTATTGAGAGAAACCAAACCCCAAAACAGTTATAATTTTTGATACTGTACAAAAACCAGGAAGAGGTGGCCAACCCAGCATAGTATGTGAGGGAAATAAGGCTTTACCTGAGTATTTAAAAACAAAGCAGGTATTAGTTAGGTGGTTGGTGTAAGATACTCCTAGCCAAGGGGACATAATGAACAAAGTCATGAAGGAGAAAGTATGTGCGTGTGTATGCTTGTGTGTTGGGGTGGGGGTTGGCCCTGAGTAGGCTGAAGCAAGACAGGAAGGAGCTTCAGGGATGTTTAGTCACTGGAATGTTTTATTAAAACTGTGAAATGATGTAATCCGTGATCCAAACTGAAAACTAAACCCGTTGTCTTGGAGTCATTCTCACTCATAAAGACCCTATAGGACAGCGTGGAACCGCTCCGTAGGGTTTCCAAGGCTGTTATGTTTCAGACTACCACGTCCTTCTCCCGCAGAGTGGCGGGAAGGTTAGCACTGCCGCCTACCTTTCGGTTAGCAGCCAAGCGTCTGACCAATGCGCCACCAGAGCTCCTAATCCGTGATCAGATTTTAGATAGTCCACACTGACAGCTGTGACGTAATGGAAAGTCCACAGCTTTTTTTTTTTTTTAAATCGTAATAACTTGTGCGTAGGTAGCCAATCTGCAGTTTTAAAACTAGAGGAGTTATATAAACTTGAAGTATTATTAGCCAATTGATCTTAATCGCACAGTTTGCCTGCAGGGGAGAAATGTAGGGCAGATTAATTTAAAACTGACATACAACTACGTTGATCTTGCACTGAGTTAAAAAGAAATTTTTGAGTGGAACAACTCCCTTAGCTGGTGGCGTAAAGCCCGGCGAGTGTATTTTCGTATCTTTATAAGGCTAGAAACGTGTCGGCAGAAACTTAAGGTGATTCTTCAGGTTTTCTGTTTTTCCTGCATTTAGAAGGGTCCTTGGTACTCTCGCAATGTACTAAAACTATCATTCTGAGTACACCTGCAGGATTAAAAAGAAGGATAAAATAGTTACGGCTTCGCCAACAGGACATTTGCTAGGAACAGCTGGCTTTCCTGAAATTAGTAATGCTGTCTGCCCGGAACCACGAAACGGAAGGTCCCAGGCAACACAGAGACTGTGGCACCGCCACGGGGCGCGGGCGTTGTGCGCCTAGCACTGTCGCGCCTTCCCGCCCCCACTTCCTCTCTACGTCTCGGACCCTTTCTTCTTGTTCTTTCTAAACCTTCCCTTTCCGCCAATTCTGGACCGGAACCCTTTTTTAAAATTCTTGCCAGTTGAAGCGTAGGACCAATTTCATCCACACAATCCGGGATCGTCAACATGGCGGCGGCCTCTAGATGCCTCAGTAGAGGTAAGTCTGGGGGTTCCCTTGGGTTGCGAGGAAAATGATTCTGGTGCGGAGTTCCCTATTATAGCAAACTGCAACAGGACTTTTCTAAGCATGCGTCTGCACTGGTGGCCCGAAGTGCTTCCTGTTCTTTTTGGGTTCTGTGCTCTTCAAATGATCTTCACTATTTAAAAGCGACCTTATCAGGGGTTTCTGTCCTTTCTGGAGCCGTACACACTAAGGCGGTGCGGGGGTGGTGGTGGTGGTAGAAAAATGGGAGGGAGATGTACGTAGACACACCTCTAGCTATCCGTTTGAGAGGAGGTGGAGACAGGGTTCTATAAACGGGGGAGTAGGCTGAGGGAAGGAGTTTGATACGTGAAGCAGTGAGTTCTGATAATGGAAAGATAGCATATTTTGATTGGCTTACATCTGTAAACTTTAATGCAGTAGTTTACAAAGTTTTTTTTTTTTTTTTTTTTTTTAATGTTATTGTGATTTGGCTGAAAGTTTACAGGGCAAATTCATTTAACACTCAACACATTTCGTTTCATGGCTTTGATAGCAATCCCCATGATTTAACAGCTCTCTCTTCACACTTCCTTTCTGTGGTTACCTTTTCTCACTGCCCTTCTTTCCTATGCATTCCTACCCTCTGAGCTATCTTCTGTGCAAATGCTGCCCTTCTGATCTCCCACGGTTAATTGTGTTAAGACGTGTATCTACCTGGCGTAAATGTTCACCTTGTAGGCCTGCCTATTGTTTGGCTGGAAGTGAGTTAAACTTAAGGTTTGAAGGGTGACTAGGGGTCATAGTCTCATGCAGTCTCTCTCAGACAAGTAAGCCTGGTATTTTTTATGATTTTGAGTTTTGTTTCACATTTTCTCTGGCTCTGTCTCCCTATTCTGATCCCTTTCCAAGTTGTTGACCATGGTAGCAGGGCACCATGTAGTTCTTATGGTCTCAGGTCATAGGTTACAAAGTTCCTGCTGATGCTTTTGGAGTTCATCCTTGCAGGCCATCCCAGTTCTTAAATTATCAGGCATTGACTAATTTGGATCAACAGTTATCACTGGATGTTAATGCAGTAGTCCTTCTTCATAGCAGTTCTTTTCAGTAATTAATAAAGTCAAATGTGTTAGCTAGAATAGTAGCCTAAAACCCTGGGTACAGTGTTCTTTGTTTTTGTTTTTGAAGCACTGATACATATTATTATTTAATTAAAGAAGCTTTTTAGTTATAGGCAGAAGTCAACTTCTCTTGCATTTTACAGAGAAAGAAATTGATCCTGTATGGGGCCATGGCCATGTAACTGGTAACTGGCAGAGCCAGGACTCAAGCTTGCACTCCTAGGCCAGTGATTTTCTATACTACATCACAGTTTTTTCTTTGAACTTCTTACAGGAAATAGGATCCTCTGTGTGAGATAGTTGTGCAGATAGTGGTGCCAAGAGATCAGGACAGACCCTAAAGACTACCAAGTGAACAAACCAAAATGCATATCTTGCTTAAAAGTGATTGATGACATTATCTTCATATATGATAGAAATAACATAAAAAATCAAAGAAACACAAAAGGAAAACTGGAGGTTATCATTCCCTTCTTGCCACACTTTGTTCTCCTAGTTTCCTGGATTCCTCCCTCTTTTAATTTTCTTCCTTTCTCACTGATCATTCTTTCTCAAATTACTTTGCTAGTTCCTTCTCCTCTCAGCAGTGTCTTATCTTGGAGTGCTCCAGACACGAGGATTCCAACCATTATCCCCATGTCTTCTATATCTAGGCTCACTCAATCCAGATCTTGTGGCTTTGACTACTGTCTTTATCTTTACTCTCAAATTTATATGTACAGCTGGGACCCCTCTCCTGAATTTTAGATTCTTATATCAATCTGCTTGTTCTAGATCTCCATTTGAATATCTAATCAGCACCTCTCACATGTCTAAAATTGAACTCATTATTGTAGCCTGTAGTCTTCCCCATTTTGGTTGATGGCAACTCCATTCTTTCAGTTGCCTAGGCCAAAACCTTAGAATTGTCTTTGACTCCTCTCTTTTCCTCACATTTCACATTAAATCATTTGGCAAGTCCAGCTGGATTTATCCTCAAAATAAATAAAAAATCTGACTTCATTTCACTCCATTGCAACTACCTTGTTTCAAGCCACTATAGTCTCTCACGTGGATTTTTTTAGTCTGCTTTCAACAAGAAATGAAATTGGGCCTTTAATAACTTAAATTGTATTACACCTATGATCAGAACTGTGTAGTGCCTCCCCTCCTCTTTTTTGTGAATCCATGGTCCCTGTAATAGCCTATAGCTGTGCTAACCTTTTTGGTATCCAACATTGAGCACTGGAAATGTGACAAATCCACATTGAGTGTGGAAAATACACACTAGATTACAAAGACTCAGTATGAAAAGAAGAATGTATAATATCTCATTTGTTTAATACTGATAACATGTAGAAATTATAATAAGCACTTGGCTGCCAACCAAAAGGTTGGTTTGAACCTACTCAGTGGTTTCATGGGAGAAAGACCTGACATTCTGCTCCCTTAAAGATTACAGCCTAGAAAACCCGATGGGGCAGTTCTGCTGTGTCACATGGGGTCACAATTCTGTGAGTCAGAATTAATTTGATGGCACCTAATAACAACATGTGTAATAAAATATTTTTTATTATTAATTTCACTTTTTGTTTTTACCTTTTTTTGTTATGGCTATTAGCAAATTTAAAATTATACATACGGTTCACACTGTGGCTCCCATTATACTTCTCTTGGACAGCATTGGGTTAGAGTCTTCTACATCATCTGGTGCCTGCCTTTCTTCTCCCATCCCACCTCCCCAACTTACCTCTTTGAATTCTTTGGCCACCTTCCTTCTTATTCCATCTGCTCTGGCCACACTGGCCTCTTTGCAGCTTTGGGACCTTTACCCTGGTTGTTCCTTTTGCCTGGAATACTTTTTTCCTAGATATTAGCATGGCTACCTTTCTTATTTTCTTTAACTTTTTGGTCAAATATCACCTTTTCAATGAGGGCTATCTTAACCATCTTATTTAAAAATGCAGCCCACATTTCCCCTGACTCTCAATTCTTTGACACATCTGTCCTATTCTCTCTACCACCATATTACATTTATTCGTATCTTCTACTCCACTATATAAGCTCTACAAGCACCTTCTGAAGAGTGGCTGCTGGGTTTGAACCATCAACCTTCTGGTTAGCAATCAAATGCCAACCCATAAATAGTTGTTGAACAAATGTTTGAATGGCTCATCAAAAAAAAAAAAAAAAAAGCCTTCCCCTTCTAAGTGCTGTAATTGATAATATTTAGAGTGATTAGATTTCAGTTTTTGCTTTCAGTTGCTGAAATTTTCTTCATTTATACAGCAGATGTTTATGAGTCTCCATTTACCAAACACTGTAGAAGGTGTGGAGGAGACAATGGTAAACAAGCTATGCACATTCCCTGCCCATGTGCTTATCATTTATTGAGGAACAGACATTAATTGCATAATTATGTCTTTAATTATGATTCTTAATGCTGTGAAGAGAAAGTACAAGGTGCTACAAGAGTGTATTTGAAAGATTTACACCTACTCCTTACTTATTGACTGTCTTATTATATAGCATTTCACATTTATGACAACTTTGAATAAATTCTCAGACCTCTGATAGTCTGGGCCCCATGTGGGGCCATGGCCAGGCCTGGGGAACCATCCATGGGCCACCCTCAATGATTTACCAGAGGCCCTGGTGATGACTGGGCCACATGAGGTTTGGTGGCTGACCAACTATGGAATACCTTCTTCCTTTCATCTGTAATATCTCAGTCCAGCTGTGGAGGGCACAGTACGATGGTGGGATGACATGAGGTTGCGAGCAAACAGGGGGAAGCCAGATGAGGGCCTAAAGGTACTAGGGAGGTCAATGAAGGAAAAAAGATGGGGGCTGCACAGGGCTGTGGAGCTGGGACTGGTGGAGGACAAGTGAGGTCCCTACCCAGGGTAGGCACTGGGAGCCAGTGAGTGGTAGGCAACACTCAACCACCACCATCACCATCTACAACCCCTATGGGCTCCGTGGTGGTGGGAAAGGGGAGCCCACTGTGCCACATGCATCCCAAGATGCGCTGGTGGCACGTGACTGGCAATGGATGATCGGGGTGACACTTGTATTGAAGATGGGGCATGACCCCTGATTCTTGTGTAACACCAGTTTCGCTTGTTGTTGTGTGCCGTTGAGTAGGACCCGACTCATAGCAACCCCTCCTTGGGTTTCCGAGGTGTTATCACTACGGAAGTAGATTGCCCAGCCTTCCTTCTGAGGAGTGGCTGGTGGATTTGAACTGCTAGCCTTCTGGTTAGCAGTTAAGTACTTTAGGCACTATGCTACCAGAGCTCCTCAGTTTCACTTAGTAGCCTGGTTTTGGGAACCTAGCCATGTTGATAATTGATAATTTTCTGAATCTTCAAAGAAGGCTTTTCTGCAGAAGTAATGTTTTAAGTTGTTGTTAGTTCTGTCAAGTTGGCTGGTGCCTCATGGCAACCCCACATACAATAGGATCAGACTACTGTGATCCATAGAGTTTTCACTGGCTGAGTTTTCAGAAGTAGATTGCTAGGACTTTCTCCTTGGCACATCTTACTCTGGAAGCTCCTCTGAAATCTGTTCAGCACCGTGGCAACACAAAAGCCTCCACAGAGCAGTTTGGAGGCTGCAAAGAAGTAATCCAGGTGGTAGATAATAGTCACGCAGGCTATACGGTTGCAGTGGGAAAGCAAAGACTAGGTAGATAAATCTCCTAGGAAGAGTAAGGATTATAGAATCAGGTGCCCAAATCCTGGGGAAATAAAAACTTTCAATATCAGCTTTAAGAGAATAAACTAGGAAAGGAGATGGAATATTGTCTGTCATTGCCAAGGGAGTGGGGAAGATATGGATTTAGAATGAGTACAGATGCAGGTAGGTTCATATATTTTGTGACAAGTAGGGAAGAAGTTCTGAGGCTTCTATTTTCTCTGGAGCAGCAAATGATAAGAGTGAGGGGAGAAAAAAAATGTGTTAAAGGACTACCGGTAAGATGGAGGAATAAGCAGACAAGCGACACAGACCCTCTTCAACAAAGAAAAGAAAAACCAATTGACAGAGATACAGAAGATAATCCTGGAATCTTGAGCTTTGAAAGGAACTATACAGAAGTGGATTAGGCACCAACTAGTGGAAAAACCTGAACAAAACTGAGTACAGAGATGGACAGAGCTGCAGACTGTCAGCTACTCTGATGGGACCAACAGCCTGAATATTTCCAAGTGGTGTTGCGACCTGAGAATTGACCTAAAGATCAACTCTAGTCACCAAGCGCTGCAGGAATGACTGCACTGGGGGCCTATGACTAGGAAGGGAAACAAGAAGGAGGGAGACAATCTGAGCTGTTGACTTTCCGCTGACCAGAGGGCACAGTCATTTTGACTGTTTACACACGACAGCCACTTTGGATATTTAAAGTGACCGAGGGTGCAGCCATTTTGAATGTTTACAAGCAGTGGCCATTTTGGATATTTAAAGTGATGGAGGGCACAGCCATTTCAAATGTTTACAAGTGGCAGCCATTTTGGATATTTAAAGTGACCGAGAGTGCAGCCATTTTGAATGTTTACAGTTGGTGGTCATTTTGGATATTTAAAGTGACTGAGGGTGCAGCCATTTTGAATGTTTAAAGGTGGCGACCATTTTGGATATTTAAAGTGACCAAGGGTGCAGCCGTTTTGGATGTTTACAAGCGGTGGCCATTTTGGATATTTAAAGTGATGGAGGGCACAGCCATTTTGAATATTTACAAGTTGTGGCCATTTTGGATATTTGAAGTGACTGAGGGTGCAGCCATTTTGAATCTTTACAAGTGGCAACCATTTGGATTTTAAAGTGATGGCATTCTCATTCAGATTCCAGGGACCTAAGAATAGGCTCTGTTTGCCAAGGTAAACAGGGACATATGGGAGGCTGACAACAGGAAAGTAGAAAGATGGTAAGTGTATAAGTGCTGTCAACTAGCAAATAGAGGAGCACAGTACCCTGCTTGCATAAATAACATACAAACAAAGAACTAAAATCGTGGGCAAGTTATTCCAACATACAATCAACAGTTAAATATAAATACAAAAACTTCACAATGCCTTGGACACAACAGAACATCACAGTCCACACAAAGAAGCAAGATAAAGCAGGAGAAACAAGGGACCAGGATACAGACTCAAAGCACATCCCTGAGGAAGAC
>NW_006921857.1:382890-387417 GCF_000298275.1 Orycteropus afer afer | reverse complement strand
CATCAAAAAGAATAACCTACGTGTAATTGGAATTCCATGAGCTCTGGTAGCATAGTGCCTAAGGCACTTGACTGCTAACCAGAAGGCTGGCGTTCAAACCCACCAGCCACTCCTTGGAAGGAAGGTTGGGCAATCCTACTTCCGTAGTGATACCGCCACGGAAACCCAAGGAGGGGTCGCTATGAGTCAGGGCTGACTCAACGGCATATAACAACAACAACCGGAATTCCAGAACAGGAAGAGAAAAATAAAACTACAGAGAAAATTGTTGAAGATTTTTTGGAAGAGAATTTTCCTGGTATGATGAAAGATGGGAATATATCCATTCAGATAGCCCAATAAACCCCAAGCAGGATAGACTCCAAAAGAAAATCACCAAGACACATCATCATCAAAGTTACTAAAACCACAAAGAAAGAAAGAATCATGAGAGCAGCATGGAAAAAATGAAAAGTTGCCTACAAAGGGCAGCCAATAAGACTAAGCTCACATTTCTCAGCAGAAACCATGCAGGCAAGAAGACAATGGAATGGTATATATAAAACCCTGAAAGAGAAATATTTCCAACCAAGAATTATGTACCCAGGAAAATTGTCCCTCAAATATGATGGTGAAATTAGGACATTTCCCAATAAGCAGAGATTAAGGGAATTTGTTGAAACCGGACCAACTTTACAAGAGGTGCTAAAGGGAGCCCTCTGGACAGAGAAGCAACAATAGCCAACAACAACTGACCATTAACACACATGATGATATAACCTGGAAACCAACCCAGCTATGGAAGTATCCAAAGTAAATAAGCCTACAAGATTGTCAACAGGGAACCAGAGAGATCAATTGACAATTGAGGACAACTATAAACCAAAAAGAGGGAAAAAACTGTGTTGTTACAGAACTTCTAGATGGTAGGGAAGTCAAGACAACTGCAAGACAGAATGGACTATTCTAAACTTGGGAAGAAAACTATAAATCACAGGGTAACCTAAAAAAAAAAAAAAATGATAAACCTTCACATCAAAAAAGAGGACTAGCATAAATATTCAACAAATACTAAAACAATAGCAGCACATAACAAAAATGACAGCAACAAATTTGTATTTGCCGATAATTACATATCTGGCAAGGGTCTTATCTCTAAGATTTATAGCGGAAGAGTGGATGACCAAACTATGGTACATGCACATAATGGAATGCTATGCAGCACTGAAGAATAATGTAGAGTCTGCAAAATACCGCATAATATGGATGAACATGGAGGACATTATGTTGAGTGACATAAGTCAATCACAGAAGGACAAGTACAGTATTAGTTCGTTGTTGTGGAGGGTCGAGGAAAGGTTTACATATGGAGGGAAACTTTCTTTGTTGGTTGCCAGGGGTGAGAGGGGAGGGGAGGGAACACTGCAAAAAAAAAAATGCGTTGACCCATGTCACTTTAGTTTTGTGTATTTTACTGTACAGAAATTATATTTCAATAAAATGCATTTAAAAAGAAATGTGTTAAAGGAGATAGAATAATACAAATATATTGACTACTGAGAGATTGAAATATAGATAACATGGTCTAGCAGTGCTGTTTAAATACTGATTGTGATAGTTGGAGCTGTGTGTCAACTTGGTTGGACCCCAGTTCTGTGTGGTTGTTCCCATAATGGGATCAGATGACTGTGTTCTGAGTGGCCAATCTGCCCAAGGGGAGTTTCCCTAGGGATGTGGCCTGCTTCCAGGATATCCAGAGACATCCTGGGAAGAGAGACATTCTTCTGTGGGTTGGAATTCTGTTGTGCTGCCTGCAACCATTCGTGAGCGAGCAGTCCACCGTTCGGCCTGGAGATCTTGGATTTGTCGTTCGTGGGAGTCAATAGCCGGTGTACTGCCTACCAGCCTTGAGCTTCTCGGCCCCCTATGGGGAAGGGCCTCCAGCCTGACGTTTGCTCCGGGGACTTTGGACTTGCTGGCTTCTATACGTTTGTGAGCCATTTTCCTAAGATAAATTTGTCCCCCTCTCTCTCTCTCTCTCTCTCTCTCTCTCTAAGCTTTGCTGGTTTTTGTTTCTCTAGAGAACCCAGTCTAACACACTGATGTTTTTGTAATTTGATTTCTCTTAAGTCTGTAGCATGGGTGCTCTGGTGGCATAGTGCCTACGGCATTTGACTGCTAACCAGAAGGCTGGCAGTTCAAACCCAGTAGTCACCCCTCGGAAGGAATATTGGGCAATCTACTTCCGTAGTGATACTGCCTTGGAAACCCAAGGAGGGGCCTCTGAGTCAGATCTGACTTGACAGCAGTGGTTTTTTTTAGTCTGTAGCAGTTTGGTAAATTTCTATGGAAAATTGTAGTTTCTGGTTGTCATGACTGGGGATTCTAATAGCAGTGGTGGGTTGTTTCATACCAAGTTACTGTTGAATTGTTCAAGAGAATTATTGTTTCGTGGATCTTGCCAAAGTTAATGGGCTCTTATTCATTAATACAATGAGAATTACTGTTTGGAACTGTTTGCCAAACCTTGAATGGATAAATGATAGTGTGATTTTTCAAGACAACTGGTTTCTTTGAAAATACGGAACATCTTTAGGAAACTATATGCAGTTCTGTGTCGTGTAAGGTTCCTTTGAGTTAGAATTGACTCAATGGCACACAACAACAAAAACATAAGTATATATAATAAGTAAAAATGAACTCTAATACTTTAAGTGAAAAATGCAAGGTGCAGAATACTGAATATTGAATGCTGCATTTGTTTTGCTTTTATTGTGGTGAAAACATATACAACAAGACATTTGCCAACATAACAACTTCCACATTTACAGCTCAAGGACATTTGATTACATTTTTCATGTTGTGCCACCATTATTGCTATCCTTTTCCAAAATATTCCATCGTCTACTATTTTTCATTAAAAGTGGGAGCTATATTGATATTTATATACTTACATATGGAGTCTGTGGTTGTGCAAATGGTTAAGCACTGGACTGCTAACTGAAAGACTGGAAGTACGAAGCCACCCAGAGGCACCACAGAAGAAAGGCCTAGTGTTCTGCTTCCAAAAGATCACAGCCATGAAAACCCTCAGGTCTACTCTGAAACACATGGAGTTGCCATGAGTTAGAACCAACTTGTGAGCAACTGGAACTGGAATAATTTTTTATGCATGTAATATTTCTAGAAAGATGCATAAGACATTGCTAACATGGGAGGGAAACTGGGGTTAGGGGTAGAAGGAAGACTATTTTTGAATATTATTTAAAGACATGTTTGAATATTTGATTTGTCTTGTGATAAAAATTTACACAGCAAATTAGATTTCCGTTCAACAATTCATAGACAAATTGTTCTGTAACATTGGTTACCATCCCTGCAGTGTGTCAGCACTCTTACCATTTCTACCTCGCCTGCCTTTTTTTCCATTCATCCAGTTTCCCTGCCCCTCCTTACCTTTTCATCTTTGCTTTCAGGTAAATGTTGACCATTTTGTCTCATTTAGTTGATTGTTTAGTGGAACACATTTCTCACGGGTTGTAAAAATGGTGTGGTGGCAGCATTGTCTGACCTTCTCATCTGACTTCACAAGGGGGAGGAGAGAGAACACCATTAACATCAGTCCAATACAGATCCCTACGAGGTGGAGGTCAAACCTATCTTCCCCCTCCAATCTTTTGACCAGTTCTGATACTAGCCATCCCTTCCAAGGCACTCTACTTCTCTGCTGAGTTCAGTAGTTGGTTGCAATAGCCACACAGAACTCACAGACCATACTTCACTATTACGGGATTTATTAGGAAAGTTGTTGTTTTTAGGTGCCATTGAGTCAATTCTGACTCATAGTGACGCTTTGTATGGCAGAACAAAACACTGGTTAGTCCTAAGCCATCTTTACAATCATTGCTTTGTTTGAGCCCATTTGTTATAGATTGAATTATATCCCCCCAAAATATGTGCCAACTTCACTAGGCCATGATTCTCAGTATTAGGTGATTATCCTCCATTTTGTGATCTGATGTAATTATTCTACGTATTGGAAATCCTAACTTTTATGATGTTAATGAGTCAGGAGAAGAGGCAGTAATGTTAATAAGGCAGGATACAATCTATAGGGTTAGATTGTATCTTGAGTCAATCTCTTTTTAGATATAAAAGAGTTTAAACAAGTGAGAAGAAAAAAAGGGCCTACTACCACCAACAAAGAAGAGCCAGGGGCAGAGTGAGTCCTTTGGACCCAGGTCCCTGCACTGAGAACTTGTAGACCCTGGGAAGATCTTGGCGATCTTCAAGGAACATTGGGCCCACAGATATTGAAAGGAGAGCCAACAGAGAAAGAAAGCCTTCCCCTAGAGATGACGTCCTAAATTTGAACTTCTAGCCTCCTAAACAGTGAGGGAATAAATTTCTGGTTGTTAGAGCTATCTACTTGTGTTTCTTTTATAGAGATAACTAAGACTCTGTTGTTTCAGCCACTGTGTCTGTCCATCTTGTTGAGGGTCTTTTGTTTTACTGACCCTCCACTAAACCAAGCATGGTGTCCTTCTT
>NW_006921857.1:377233-382630 GCF_000298275.1 Orycteropus afer afer | reverse complement strand
TTCTCTCCAAGGAGTGTATCTACTTGAGGTAAATGTTCAACTCATATGCCTGTCTTTTGTTTGGCTAGAAACCACAGGTGTGGGTTCAATTCCAGACCCGAAGGGCAGCTAGGGGTCATAGTCTCAGATGTTCCACCCAGTTCTATCGGACCAGCAAACCTGGTCCCCCCATTTTTTTCCTCCAATGATTTTGAGTTTTGTTCCACATTGTTCTCCCTCTCTATCAAGGATCTCCTACATAGATCCCCTTTCAAGTGGATGAACATGTCCTCACTTCTAAAGAGCATTCTGGCTGTGCTTCTTCCAAAACAGATTTTTCATTTTCCTGTCAGCCCATAGTATATTTAATATCCTTGCTAGCATTTAGTACAAAGACATCACTTCTTCTTCATTCTTCCTTATTGTCCAGCTTTCACATGCACATGAGGTGATTGAAAATACCGTGGCTAGGGTCAAGTGCATCTTAGTCTTCAAAGTGACATTTTTGCTTTTTAACATTTTAAAGTGGTCTTTTGCAGCAGATTTGTCCTACGCAGTATGTGATTTGATTTCTTGACTGCTGCTGTCATTGGTGTTAATTGTCAATCCAAGTAAAATGAAGTCCTTGACGACTTCAGTCTTTTCTCCATTTATCATGATGTTTCTTCTTGGTCCACTTCTGAAGAATTTTGTTTTCTTTATGTTGAGATGTAATCTATACTGAAGGCTGTGGTCTTTGATTTTCATCAGTAAGTACTTTAAGTCATTTTACTTTCAGCAAGCAGGGTTATGTCATCTGCTTATCACATGTTGTTAATGAGTCTTCCTTCAGTCTTGATGCCATGTTCTTCGTATAGTACAGCTTCTTAGATTATTTGCTTAGCATACAGATTGAATGAGTATGGTGAAAGGATGTAACCCTGATGTACACCTTTCCTGATTTTAAACTATACAGTATCCCCTTGTTCTGCTCGAATGACTGCCTCTTGGCCTATGTACAGATTCCTCATGAACACAATTAGGTGGTCTGAAATTTCTATCTTCGCAATGTTATCCATAATTTGTTATGATCCACAGTTGAATGCCTTTGCCTAGTCAATAAAACACAGGTAAACATATTTCTGATATTCTTTGCTTACAGCCAAGACTCGTCTGACATCAGTAATGATATCCATTGTTCCACATGCTCTTCTGAATCTGGCTTGAATTTCTGGCACTTCCCTGTTGCTATACTGCTGCAACCGTTTTTGAGTTATCTTCAGCAAAATTTTACTTGCATGTGATATTAATGTTATTGTTTGATAGTTTCTACCTTTCTTTGGAAAGGGCACATATATGTATCTCTTCCAGTCAGTTGACCACGTAGCTAGCTGTCTTCCAGATTCCTTAGCATATACGAGTGAGCACTTCTAGCATTGCCTCTTATTTGTTGTTGTTGTTGTTATGTGCCGTCGAGTCGGCCCCGACTCATAACGACCCCTCCTTGGGTTTCCGAGGCAGTATCACTATGGAAGTAGGATTGCCCAACCTTCCTTCCGAGGAGTGGCTGGTGGGTTTGAACTGCCACCCTTCTGGTTAGCAGTCAGATGTCTTAGGCACTATGCCACCAGAGCTCACTAACAGGTTGTAATTCAGGATCAGAAATCACTCAGGATATAGTTCTTTGATCAGGACAGCTTTTCACCTGTGCCCACTGGCAGGCTTTTTCCTTACCCATGGCCCCTCGGCTCCTTAAGCCTCTAGGGCTGTTCCAGCCTCTGCCCTGCTCGGGCAAGTGTTAACAACTTTTTTAGTGCTATCCATAAGTGCCCAGAGTCCACTCCTCCCGTAAACCTTGGCCCAAAAGTGCCTTGGCCCAGAAGTGCTCAGCTCTGTGGATCTGCAAGTCTAGCTCACTTGACAAGTGTCTGGAAGCACGCTACTCTGCAAGCAAGCCACTTGCCTGAAAGTGCTCAGCTATCTTGTTCTGTGGGTTGGGAAGCCCACTGTGCTGTCTCCTGCCAGTGTCTCAGGTCTTCTGGTTCTCTGTTTTACTTGTTGCCACTTCTTGCTGTCTCATGCTGTCTCTGGTGTTATAGTTCGGTGTTTGTTTCATAGGAGGTTCTCAGTGCAGGGACCTCAGGTCCAACAGACATGTTCTGCTCCTGACTTTTCTTCTGGGTGGTAGTGATCCCCTTTCCTCTGGGATTGGCTCTCTTTTAAGCCTAGTTGGACAGCAAAACTGATCAATCCCCTCATTAGGGTTTCATATACCTTATTTGCATAGTCCCACCCAGTCATTTGGTGAAGTTATACGATCATGGTGAGGAAGATATGGATGGATATAAAAGTGATCCATTGTACCTCACGGGTGTTACTGTTTATTTTTTAGGCCAATTTATTGTTTGTCTGAAAGTATGATCATGGTGAGGAAGATATGGATGGATATAAAAGTGATCCATTGTACCTCATGGGTGTTACTGTTATTTTTTAGGCCAATTTATTGTTTGTCTGAAAGTTAACCTCCAGGAGTGGCTTCAGTTCCAGGTTTAAAGTGTATCTTAGGATGATAGTCTTGGTGGTTCCTCTAGTCTCCATTGGTTCAGTAAGTCTGGTCTTTTTTTTTTTTTTTTTTAATGGATTTGCATGTTGTTCTACATTTTTCTCCCATCTATTGTGCCCTTGGTTGGAACGGTTGGTGGTGGTAGCCTGACACCATCTAGTCTTTCTAGTGTCAGTCTAGAAGAGGTTGTGATTTCCATGGGTTATTAGTCCCAAGGACTAATTTCTTTCTTGAGTTTTTTATTTCATTCGCTCTGCTCTGCTCTAGATGGTAAGAGACCAATAGTTATATCTTAGGAGGTTGCTTGCAAGCTTTAAGACCAGATGCTACTCACCAAAATAAGACGTAGACCTCCTTGGGTTTCCAAGGAAGTATCATTAAGGAAGTAGACTGCCCAACCTTCAAATGCCTTAGGCACTACACCACCAGAGCTCCTTTTATGAACTCAGTTACGCCATTCAACATAGTTATCCCACAAGACTCTGGTCTTAAATCAGTATGTCTAGGAAGTATACCTAGCTGTGCCACATGTGCTTTATTGTATGTATGAATATTTATGCAGCATGTACAAACATGTATACATATATACCCATAAATATACCGATATATGCACATGGTGAGGAGCAATGATGATGCAGTGCTTAAGCACTTGGTTGCTAATCCAAAGGTCGAAGGTTCGAATCCATCATCTGCTTTGCAGGAAAAAGATGTTTCAGTCTGCTTCTGTAAAGATTTATAGCCTTGCTAACTCTATAGGGCAGTTTTACTCTGTCCTGTAAGCTTGCTTGGCAATAGTATGCACACGCATATGTTCTCATACACATTTCCACATCCATATAGCATAGGTATCTACCTATGTAACCATTCACATAATTTTTGTTTGGTAATATTGTTGCAAAATTATATACACCCGATCTTCCCTTAGGAGTTCTGGTGGTGTAGTGGTTAAGGCATTCGGTTGCTAAACAAAAGGTCAGTGGTTTGAACCCACCAACTCCTCTGTGGAGGAAAGATGAGGTGATCTGATTCCATAAAGATTTACAGCCTTTGAAAGCCAATGGGGATCGCTATGAGTTGGAATGTACTCGATGGCAGTGAGTTTGGTTTTGGTTTAATCTTCTCTTATAAACATGGTTAGGTTCCAAAGACTAGAGAGTTAAGTGAAAATCAATACTGTGTGAAAATGGAGAATGATCACATCAGATCACAAAAAGAAAGATGAGTACATTATTATATAACTGCCAAATTACATCATTACACAACTGCCAAACTACTGAGAATCATGACCCAGCCAAACTGACACATAACCTTACCTGTGACAGCTTCACACGTGGTGTTTGTTACTGCCAAATGTACGTTGTAAATGCACAAAATAATAGGCTAGCCAATTATATTATTATTTTTTACTATTGTTGTAAATGTGAAATATTGGATAAGGAGAGAGTTGATCAGTGATGAGTAGGTATATGTTATGGCATTTACCCTGTTGTTGTTGTTATTTGCCATCGAGTCGGCCCCGACTCATAGCGACCCCTCCTTGGGTTTCCGAGGCAGTATCACTACGGAAGTAGGAATGCCCAACCTTCCTTCCGAGGAGTGGCTGGTGGGTTTGAACCGCCAGCCTTCTGGTTAGCAGTTAAGTGCCTTAGGCACTATGCTTACCCTAGTTGTCCTTTATCCTTGTGTACCTCTTAGAGTCTTCATTTACTTGGTCAAATTGTGCTGATTTCCCTCATTGTGTATTGCCTTTCCCATATCTGGAATTAACACATTGACACATTATTCTATTGTATGTATGTGTATTCTTTTGTAACCTTTAAACGTTTTTTCTTGTATTTCCACATACAAAAGAACATGACATATATGTAAGATATAAAAAATAGTAATAAAAAAAAAAAAATTCACTGCCATCAAGTCAGATCCGACTCAATGTGACCCCTCCTTGGGTTTCTGAGGTGATATCACTATGGAAGTAGATTGCCCAGTCTTCCTTCTGAGGAGTGGCTGGTAGGTTTGAACTGCCAGCCTTCTGAATAGCAGTCAAATGCCTTAGGCACTATGCCACCAGAGCTCCTAAAGAATAGAGATAAACTTCTGAATACTATTAAGCTTAAAGAAGAAGACGACAAAAAAGAACATTATCAATGCCTTCAAAGTCCTGTTTCTCTTTTTCTTTTCTAATCTGCTGCTTATCCAGAGGTAACCACTTTTGTGGAATTTCTTTCTTTCTTTTTTTCTTTTAATCACATCTCCCTCTTTTGTTGTTATCTCTATCACATATGTATCTACTCCTAAATAGAATCTTGTTTAGTGTTGCATGTTTTTGAACTTTAAAATCAAATATCAGATATGTTTCTGCCACATGCTTTTCTTTTTCTTGACATTTTGTTTCTGAGATTCATCTGTGTCATGTACTTTATTTCCATTTACAGCCCTATAGCTTTCCATTATGGCAATATACCACAATCTACTTCTGTAGTGATACTGCCTTGGCAACCCACGGAGGGGTTGCTATGAGTCGGGGCCGACTTGATGTCACATAACAACAACAACAATAAAACAGTGTAGATGAGGAATTCTTGGGTGGTGCAAAGAGATGAACTCAGCTGCTAACTGAAAGGTTGGTGGTTTGAGTCTTCCAGAGGCATTTCAGAAGAAAAGCGTGACAATCTACTGAAAAATCAGTCATTGAAAACCCACTGGAGCACAATTCTGGCAAACGTAGGTTCACCACAGATAAGAATGGACTCATGGCAAATGTTTTTTCTATTTTTTCTTTAGTGTAGATTAATGTTTGGCTGTTACCGAAACAGTGATACTATGATGATTCTCTTTTTTTTCTTCTTATTTATTTATTTTTTATTATTGTGATTTGG
>NW_006921857.1:370689-374702 GCF_000298275.1 Orycteropus afer afer | reverse complement strand
AGTATTAATCTTCTGGATTTCTATGTGTAGATTTAGAATCATTTCTAATTTTTCATTTAATTTGTCATTTTGTTCTTGTATTTTCTTCCAAATTTCTTCTAAGGTTTTTTCTGTGTTTTCTTTGGTCTCTCAATCCTTTGAAGATACCTAAAGATAATTCTTTTGAATTCCTTACAGAGAGTGCCAATGCTGCTTCTTCCTCAGGAATGTGTTCTGGGTCTTTATCTTGCTCCCTTGTTTCTACCACTTTATCCTGCCTTGTGGACTGTGATGGTCTGTTGTTTCCAAGGCATTGTGGCATTGTATTTAGATCTCTGTTAACTGTTTGTGAAGAGCAGCCAAGGGTGGTTCAGGCTCTCCTTGGTGGTTTTTTATCGTTGGCCCATTGGTGGAGAATGAGGTAGTAGCTGTCGCTCAGTAAGTGAAGTTGCAGGAGGTATGGGTGTAGTTGTGTCTTATCGGGACTGTTGTTGTCTCCCACTCAATCAGACACAAATTACAATAGAATAACCTTCAAAAAAGTTGTCAGTCTTGCAGGTCCCGAATGTCCTTGGGTTTGCTGGAAAGCAGAACGTGTTCTTAAGCCCCAGGAATCTGCGAGAGCACTGTCTCTTTAAATATCCAAAATAATCAAGCTGCTTTTTAAACCTTCAAAATGGTGGTGTCCTCTGGACCGTCAAAAGTCCACAGCCCAGCCCACCTTTCTCTTCACCTTCTCCGTTTGTTCCCCAGCCACCATGCGCAGTCCTCCGTGCAGTCCCTGGCTAGCAGGGTGATTTTTAGGTTAATTCTTAAGTCCTACCACCACTCGGGAATCTCCAAGCTGTCTGTGCCCTCAGGATCGATCAGGATCGCTGCCAGACTGCAGCTCCCTATGTCTCCTTTTTTGTATTTTCATGCAAATTCTTCTGGTAGTTGGGGTTTACTATATCCTTCCCTTCAAGGCTCAGGGGTCCAGGATTATCTTCTGTGTCTGTGTTAATTAGTTTCCCTTTTCTTTGTTGAAGAGGGTCTGTGCAGTCTTTCTGCCTAGTCCGCCATCTTGCTGGAACTCCCCTCTATGATGATTCTTGTGAACATCTCTTAGTATACATGTGTAGGACTTCCTCTAGGGTATGTGTATAGAAATGAAATTACAGAATCATTGAGATGCGTATATTCAGTTTCAACCTTTTAATTTCTGAAATGGTATTGTAATTCACACTCTTATTGCCAGAGTGTAAAATTTACCCTTAGGTGACATTTTCTGTGACCCCTGATTTTTTTTTTTTTTAAGTTTGATATTTGTCAAATAGTCTATTTAAATGATCTGGTCTGCACACTGTTTGTTACCTGTTACAATAAGATCAAAGCCACTGCTTCCTCATTGACAAAGTGTTGTGAGGAAGAAAAAAAAAAAGAATAACTAAACATTGTATTTAGTGATGTGATTGATTTATATGTTTGTGTAATTTTAATCGGTTGCAGGCCAATTAACCAACCTTTGTATAACATTGATGTAAACTATATTTTGTTATAATTTAAATTTGCATTTATGTGATTATAATGATGTTATACATCTTTTCATATATTTATATATCATTTGTGTTTCTTTTTCAATTCGAAGTCTATTTATGTCTTTTGCCCAGTTTTCATTTGGGTTGATATTGTTATATATTTTGGATATTAATCCTTTGTCATTTATATTATTTTGCTAATATACCTGACATGGGGCTTATCTTTTTGCTTTCTTGAAAGTATCTTTTGATAAACAGAAATTTTTAATTCTAGTATCACTTTTTGGTTAGTGATATTTGGGGCTTGTTTGTAAAATTGTTACCTTCCTGAAAGTCATAACGGGGGTGGGGAGCTCTGGTACCACAGTGCCTAAGGCACTTAACTGCCAACTAGAAGACTGGCAGTTCAAATCCACCAGCCACTTCTCAGAAAGAAGGTTGGGCAATCTCCTTCCGTAGTGATACTGCCTCAGAAACCCAAGGAGGGGTCACTGTGAGCTGGGTCCAACTTGATGGCACAAACTACCACCAACCAAAAGTCATAACATATTTTCCTGTATTCTGAAAGCTTTAAAGTTTTGCTGTTCACATATCAGTTTTTAGTATATATAAATTTGATTTTTTTGTGTGTGGCATTGAGGTAAGGTCTAATTGTACTTTTCTTTTCCTTACTGTGTATAATCAATTGTCTCAGTGCCACTTATTGAATTCCCTGCATATTGACTTATAACTTCTTTGTCATACTTCTGATATCTTTATATGCATGGATCTGTTGCTGGGCTGTTTCTTTTATTAATCTTTCTTATTGTAGCTGTGCCAATATCAAAGTGTCTTAATTACCATAACTTTATAACAAATCTTGATCTCTGGTAGGACAAGGCCCTTCACTATTTTTATTCTTCAGGGGTGCCTTAGACAACTCTGTGAATGTATTACCAATACAAAAATATGAACAAATAAAATTTAAATTATTTTAAAAATTCAGGCATGCATCTGCATACTCCCTAACAATATAGTTAACATACTCTGTTGAACCGAACTATATACATTTACGTGGTTTTTGTTCTGAGAAGTACAGTTTCCATTATTACAGTTTTTTTTTTTTAAATTTTTATTGTTTTGGGTGACAGTTTACAGAGAAAATTCATTTTCCATACAGCAGCTCACATACACTTTGTCTCATGACATTCACTGCAATTTCCCGCAATGTACCTTCTTCCCTGCCACTTCCTCCCCATAGTTACCTCTTCCCTGTGCCCTTCCTTCCAGTGCACTCCTGCCCTCTGAACTGTTTCCTTGTGCATACACATCCCTTCTGTTCTCCCATGATTGATCTCTCCAAGGAGTATATCTACCTAATGTAAATGTTCAGCCTATCTTTGGCTTGGCTAGAAGCCACAAAAGTAGGTTCAATTCCCCATTATTACAGTTTTGAAAAAAAAATGGTTAAGAATCACACAATATTGAATGTTGTTATTTTCAGAACTACAGATTTTTAGAATGTAAAAAATTGTGAATATGATTACTTAATGTTAATATTTTGTGTATTTCTTTTTTCAAGTCTTCATACATCATCAGAGGCATAGTCTTTCCAAGACGGCTTATCAGACATCTCTTTCTCCTTGTTTTGTAAATGTTCAGGTGCCCAACAGACATTTTGCTGCAGCTACAAAGTAAGTATTTATTTATTTATTTTTGTCTTTTAGTTATTATTTTGTTTGCTCTCATTTAAAATTTTGATGATAAAAATATTGGCTCCATAAATACATGTAAACAAAAACCAAACTCACTGCCATCGAGTTGATTCCAACTCATAGCAAATCCTATTGGGTTTCCAAGGTTGTAAATCTTTACAGAAGCAGACTGCCTTTTCTGTGGAGCGGCTGGATGGGTTCAAACCACTGACTTTTTGGTTAGTAGTCAAATGCTTTAACCGTTACAGTACCAGAGCTCCTTATAAATACATATCCAAAACCAAACTTATTGCTGTTGAGTCGGATCCGAGTCATAGCAACTCCTCCTTGGGTTTCCGAGGCGATATCACTTCAGAAGTAGGTTGCCCAATCTTCCTTCTGAGGAGTGGCTGGTGGATTTGAACTGCCACCCTCCTGGTTAGCAGTCAAATGCCTTAGACACTATGCCACTAGGGCTCCATATGAATACATGTAGGCACTGCCAATTGTGAAAGTTTATCATTTCTGCTTCTTTGACCTTTAGTCCTAGAAGAAAGATTAAGACTTACTACAATAATAGTTACTACTTTTTAAACACTGACATGCATTAATGAATTTAGTCCCTTCTGTAACATTATGTAATAGTTGGAGCTGTGTGTCAACTTGGCTGGACCCCAGTTGTGGGTGGTTTTTCCCATGATGGGATCAGATGACTGAGTTCTGAGTGGCCGGTCTGCCCAAGGGGAGTTTCCCTAGGGGTGTGGCCTGCTTGCAATGATATTCCAAGGACAATCTGGAAGAACGGCATTCCGAACTACAGACTTCCTTGAGTGAGCGGCTCACC
>NW_006921857.1:362987-370561 GCF_000298275.1 Orycteropus afer afer | reverse complement strand
GCTGCAAGCTCCACCTCCTCCAGAGACGGACTTTTCAGCTTGGACTTGTCGGCTTCTATACGCTTCTGAGCCATTTACCTAAGATAAATCTCTCTCTCTCTCTAAATATATATATATACCTTGCTGGGGTTTTTTTTTTTTGTGTTTCTCTAGAGAACCCAATCTAACACACATTATGAGGAAGCTATTGTTATTATCCCCATTTTATAGATAAAACAATCAGAGCACAGGTAGGTTGTATGACTTCCTCAAAGTCATAGATCTAGTGTGTGTTGGGACTAGGATTTGAACCCCAGTTTAGCTCCAGAACCTAAGTTTTTTCCAGTATATTATCATTGCCTCTTTAGAACAGAACCCACTATTGCAGTCAATGAATTTTAATTAAGGTATTGTGTATGACACTCTTTTCTTTAAATTACATTTTTTCCTATTGGGCACTTTGTATAGGTCATATATTATAAAGACATACCTGTACTATGAGTATATAGTAGAATTTCAGATTTGCAGAATGTATATAAAGTTTGAATTTGTAGAAACCTAAAGGAATGGAATTTATTCTCCCAGCTATCATTTTCAAGGGCCAGGACTGATTTCTTATGGAAATAGGAACCTGATCCTTTCATTAATACTGGTACAACCTTGCTAAAGTGTAGTATGATAGCCTAATTATTATTATTATTTTAAAATTATTTATTTATTTGCAATGTTTCCTCCCTTCCCCTCCCACCCCAGTAACCAACAAAGAAAATTACCTTCCATATATAAACCTTTCCCTGACTTTTTACAGTAATGAACTAATACAATATTTGTCCTTCTGTGATTGACTTTTATTTCACTCAGCATAATGTCCTCCATGTTCATCTGTGTTATGTAGTGGTTTGCAGACTCTATGCTATTCTTTAGTATAATATTACATTGTATGTATGTACCATAGTTTGCTTATCTATTTTTCTGTTGAAGGCACCTAGGTTGTTTCCATCTTTTTGCTCCTAATACCATTACTGCTTTGCTCCTTACTAAGGCATGTGTTAGACTGGGTTCTCTAGAGAAGCAAAACCAGTAAAGCTTATATATACATATAGAGAAAGTGAAATTTTTCTTAGGAAAATTGCTCACGCACTTACAGAAGCTGGCAAGTTCCAGCTTGGATCAAACGTCAAACTGGAGGCTTTTCTTGACTCACACGGCAGCAGGGGCTGATGAGCTTAAGTTTGGCAGGCAGTACACTGGCTATTGACTCTAACGAATGATAAATCTAAGATCTCCAGGCTGAATGGCAGATTGTTTGCTCACGGACAATTGTAGGCAGCACAACAGAATCCTGACCCACAGAAGAGTGTCTCTTCCCAGGATGTCCATAAATATATTGGAAGTAGGCCACACCCCTAGGGAAACTCCCTTTCAACAGATTGGCTGCTCAGAACATATACATCCGATCCCATCATGGGAATAACTCACATCACAATTGCTTAAACCACACAGAATTGTGGTCCAGCCAAGTTGACACACAACTCTAACTATCACAAGGTATGAGAATGAAAGATGTTGGGCTAACCTTTCAGGCTCCTATCTTACACCATCTGAGGCATAACACTAATTGTTTGTTTTAGGTGGCACTGATATTAAAAAAGTATAGAAACAGTGAAAGGCATGATGGTTATATCATCCTTTTTCTAAATGTTTTCCTCCTTAATGTCACCATTTTTGAAGCTGGAAGAATTGACTCAGTGACAGTTATAATAAGGTGCTAAGAAGCTACAGAAATAATGGTAGTTGACATTTACAAAAGTGCATACTATATTAAGCATACTACATGAATTGGCTCATTTAATCATCTCAATAACTCTATGAGGTGCAGATACTGTTACAAGTGTTTTACAGATGGAGAAATGGAAACCTAGAGAGGTTAAGTAACTTGTGCACAGTCACACAGGTAGAAAATGTTGGAAGGAGGATTTCAGTCCAAACTGGCTATAGAACTGTCACTCTTCACAGCTTTATAGAGTAATGGCAACACTGGCATTGGAGGGTAAGACAGTGAAAATTAAACTTAATCTACCAAATTTTACAATTTGGCCAAATTTCCTAAGGCACAATTCTTTCCACTCCCTCTAAAAATCATCAAGTTGATTCCAACTCATAGCAACCCCTTTTGGGATTCTGAGGCAGTAAATCTTTATAGAAGTAGATTGCCCAGTCTTTCTTCCACAGAGTGGCTGGTGGTTTTAACTGCCAGCCTTCTGGTTAGCAGTCAAATGCCTTAAGCACTATGCCACCAGATTTGTGAACTCTCAGTTGCTTAATATATTTTGTTCCTGCAAATTTATTTGAATATTTGACAGATTTACCACAATAATCTTACCCATTCTACTTTGTTGAACATCTGCCATGTGTCAGATACTGGGAAGGATATTGGTGGCAGGGAATGAGTAGAACATATATTCCCTTGCCCTTGAGGATTCTGTAGTATTCTAACAACAACATAAATGATTGCTTTTTGTTTCTTAATTATTAATTAAAATAAATACATTAACTTTCTGAAAAGATATTCATGGTAAACAAAAAAGTATAAAGAGTATGTAGTGAAAAGTAGGTCTTTTTCCCACCCTTTTCCTCTAGCCCCTCAGTTATGTCTCCCTAGAGACAACAACTGTTAACTTGTTTCTTACAATAACCTTTCATTATATGGTCCATGCTTATATAAGTGTATGAATGTATTACTTGTTTTTTGAATAAGTGATAGTGTACTATTGCAGACTGTTTTACACCTTGTTTCTTTTTTAACTTGCTATATGTCTTGGAGACTATTTCTTGCAAAAGGAGCTAACTAGTCATTTTATTGTGTACCATAATTTTTTAATCATTCCCTTATTGATAGGCATTTATCTTTCTAATCTTGGCAAGAATAATCATGTACATACATTATGTCAAACATTATAAATATATCTATAGTATAAACTCTTAGAAATAGAACTGTTGGATCACAAGATATGCATATTTATAATTTTGATAGATAATGCCAAATTGCTTTCATAAAGATCAGGCCAGTTTATAGTCATGCACTGCATGACATTGCCCATTCGGGCAATGTCCAACTGCATGTATGTCTGTGGTCCCATAAGGTTATGATAGAATTCAGAAATCCCCAACAGAGAATGGGACATAGTGGGCATAACCAGAAATAGTGAAGGAAACAGCTTCCCGCATGCAGCACATGTATTTCATGTCTCCTGTATACAGAGCAATTGTGCTGACAAACTTATAATGGTGCAGTACATATATAGTCTGTGTCTTTTTAGTCATAATAAATGCCTATGTTACTGGCTTCTAAATGTACTGTCCTGTGCTTTCTATTGATATTTTCATGTGAAGTTTCCCTATTTACAAATAAAAAGTTTATTGTATAACAATGTATGTTTTGACTCATAGGCAGCAGCATCCAATCTCATGTATCGTGCGTCTCTTGAATATATTAGCATCATTGCTCTGTTTAATTTTTTTTTTTTTAAATACTACCATGAAGTGCATCACGACTCCCAAACACAGCTAAACCAGTGCCAGTGATAGCAGCAGCAAGAGTCAAAGGAGAAGCAGTGGTCTGGAAGTGAAACAAAGATTATTAAACAACGCAAAAGTGGAAAATAAGTGAATGCTATTGCTTGCGATTTAGGCATGCCTGCACAGTATCCAAACCACATAATGTCCTATTTTACAGAACATTTTGTGGATATTAAGTGATGCATAAGGAGCTCTTATGCATACCATAGTGCTCTTATGGTAGTGTAGTGCCTAAGGCACTTGACTGCTAACCAGAAGGCTAGTGGTTCAAACCTACCAGCCACTCCTCAGAAGGAAGCTTGGGCAATCTACTTCCGTAGTGATACTGCCTTGGAAACCCAAGGAGGGGTCGCTGTGAGTTGGATCCAACTTGATGGCAAATAACAACAACAACAAGTGATGCATAACTGTAATCCTTACCACCCAAGTATTATTAGGATGCTTATTTTATCCACAGTGTGGTGGAATTTTTTGTCTTTGCCAATTTGATAGGTAAAAAATAGTATCATTAAGGTTTTAAATTTTATTATGGTTGAGGTTGTATATGTGTGTGTATATATATATATTTTATGTTTAAGAGTCATTTTTTTTGTTGACTAGTAGGAGCTCTTTGTATATTATAAATTAGCACGTGTATGTAATATAAGTTCATTTTAATATTGTTTCACTGTTACATTAAGGGAATGGACCTGTAGCTATGGGATCTCAGATGAAAGATCAATTAATTATACTTGGGGGATAGTAGGGCAAATATTTGAGCTGAGTCTTGAAAGATAGAGAGGACTTTGCAGGGGAATAGAGAGAAAGATATTTCAGCGGTACAGTGATGTGAAAGTGAATGATATGGTATAATACAGTTTTATATGACTTGAATACAGAATGAGTAGGGAGGTAACAGAAATGTAACTAGGAGATGCTTTTTGAGTGTGTATAATACCTGGATTCTTTTTGTTGTTGAGAGGTTGGAGGAGTAGTGGTTGTATCAGTTTACATCCACACTCAGCAGTGAGAGTGCCCAGTTTTCCACATTCCTGACAACGCTGGATATTATCAGTCTTTATTTGTGTTTCGTCAGTGTATTTCTAATTTATATCTGTTGCCTGTTTTTGTGTTGGGATGTTTGTCTTTTTCTTTATGCTTTGTAAAAATATTTATTAGGAATGTTACTTCTTTTGTAAGTATTTATCTTTGAATGTTTTATTTCATCCTTTAGAAATTTTACATTTTATGTCTTCTCTATATTCAACTCCAGTACAGTCTTAAAAGTAGTTTTCACTTACTTGAAACCCATAGCATAAGAAATATGCATGCTTAAAAAACAATGAAAGATTATAAGCAGTTTTTTTCATGTGTGACAATGAGAGTTTTTTAGCACCTTGATAAGAATCCAAGTATTTGTATTTTTTAGTTGTAGTTTTAATTTTTAATATCCTGACTGTTTAGAATATATTAAAAATTAGCATTTTCATGATTAATTTTTTTTGCAGGATCTGAGACTAGGAGAAGGGCATGGGCTTGCTTTTCTCTGGAGTTCTGAATGTCTCCCCATTTTCCCCTCCCTGTATGTGCAAACATATGCCTTCTGTTTGCCAGTAGCAGATCCGGACTTTAAAAAGACCACTCAGTAATCGCTGAATCTGATTTTATTTCTCTCTTGACCTTGGGTTATTTTTTTCGTGTTTTGTGCGTATTTCATAATTTTTTATTGAATGTTAGACATCATGTGTAGAACAGTAGAAACTGAAGTAAATAGTATTACTGCTGGAAATGGGCTCTTCACCTTGGGAGTACAGTGGTTAAGTGCTGGCCTACTGACTGTAAGGTTGGCAGTTTGATTCTGCCAGCAACACTGTGGGAGAAAGATGGGTTAGTCTGCTTCCATAAAGTTTTTTTTTTTTTTTCTTTTTTCTGTGAGGCCATTAATAATGGATATTGAGTCATTCTAGTCAGGAATTGAGATAGGTTTGGTTTTGTTGTTGCTGTGGTTATCTCTGATATGCTAGCAGCTCACCCCTAGGTGCCTCAGAAGAAAGGCCTGGAGGTCTACTTCTGAAATACCAGCTATTGAAATCTCTTTGGAGCACTCTGACACACACAGGAAGGCTATGCTTTTAAAACCACTTATTGGCAACTGGGTTGGTCTTTTGTTTTGTTTTACCTTGTGCTTAGTTAGGGTAGGAGCTTTGGTGGCGTAGTGGGTAAGGCATTTGGCTGCTAACCAGAAGGTCAGCAGTTCAAACCTACTAGCTACTCCATGGCAAGAAGATGGGGCAATCTACTTCCATAAAAATGTATAGACTTGGAAACCCTAAGGGGGTTGATACGAGTCAGAATTGATTCTATGGCAGTAGATTTTTTTTTTCTTTTAGTTAGGGTAGAGGTTGGGTGGTTGAAGGGTTTTTCTTGGTGATCTTCCATCCTCAATTTTCTGCCTTCCTTGTGCCTCGAAGTGTGATCCTGCCATATTCTTGCTTCTTTACTAGCAGTAGAGTGCTGTTGTTTATTACTCAGTGCTTAAGGGGCTATGATAGGAGGCAGAAAGGATTCTCTGTTATACAGGTTCACTCTTAGTCTTAGGTAGGCCTGTGTGGCTGGTGCTTGGAGATGGAGTCCCCTTAGCATTCCTGTCCCTTCTCCTCATGGCATGTATCTGTTGCAGGTTTTCTGTGGGAACGCTTCCTGGCCTCTCTGCTAAGATAGTGGTATAGCATACTGGGCTCAGGACTATTTCATTCTCCTCTCTCAGGAGTAGAGAACAGCTTCTGTTTGTTTGGTTTTTCTTCTATCTTACTTCCAGCCACTGTGGATGTTTACTTGTGCCCTAGAGGGTGACAGGGTTTGCTCCCTATTTGACTTTTGGCTTTTGCTTCATTTGAGAGAAGGGTCTGGGCATGGAGGCAGGGTTCCCTTGTTTTCCTGCACCCTCTTTTAGGCTCTTTAGTTGCCTGCCTGCTCTCATTCTTTTCTATGCACCTCATGGAACTCTGTGGGAAAAGAACATGGGAGTCACTGTGTACTCTTTGTGTCTAGATTCCCCAGGGCATTTATACTGTCACACTGTTGTTGTTAGGTGCCATCCAGTTGGCTTTGACTCATAGCAACCCTGTGTACAACAGAATGAGATACCACCTGGTCTTGCACCAGCCTCACAATCCTTGCTATACCTGAGCACATCTTTGGAGGCACTGTGTGAATCCATCTTATTGAGGCCCTTCCTCTTTTTGCTGACCCTCCACTTTACCAAGCATGATATCCTTCTCCAAGGAGTGGTCCCTTCTGACAACATGACCAAAGTTGTTGTTGTTAGGTGCCGTCAAGTCGCCTCTGACTCATAGCGACTCTGTGTACAACAGAACGAAACACTGCCTGGTCCTGTGCCAGACTCACAATCCTCGCTATAGCCAAGCCCATCATGGCAGCCACTGTGTCATTCCATTTCATTGAGAGCCTTCTCCTCTTTCACTGACCCTCCACTTTACCAAGCATGATATCCTTTTACAGGGAATGGTCCCTTCTCACAATATGACCAAAGTAGGTGAGACAAAGTCTGGCCAGTCTCGCCTCCAAGGAGCATTCCAGCTGCACTTTTTCCAGGACTGACTTGTTCCTTCTTCTGGCAGTCCATGGTACTTTCAGTATTTTTCACTAATATCACAAGTCAAAAGCATCAACTCTTCTTCAGTCTTCCTTATTCATTGTCCAGCTTTCACATGCATATGAAGCTATTGAAAACACCTTGTGTTGGGTTAGAGGTACCTTAGTCTTCAAAGAGACATCGTCCTCTTCAGTGCTTTAAAGAAGTATTTTGCAGCAGATTTTCCCAGTGAAATATGTCATCTGATTTTTTTTTTTTTTTTGCTACCAGAGTGCCTTTATTTATTTATTTATTTATATTAGGATTGGGGTGAAGATTTACAGAGTAAATTCACTTTACATACAGCAGTTCACATATACTTTGTCTCATGTCATTGACCAAAATTTACAATGCAACAGCTCCCCTCCCACTTCCTCCCCAT
>NW_006921857.1:358062-359792 GCF_000298275.1 Orycteropus afer afer | reverse complement strand
AGGCTTTAAGTCCAAGTTCAAAGTGCCAGGCTCTAGGGGCTAGGTGGAAAGCCCCTCAACCTTGGGGTCCAGCTCTCTCTCCTGCTCCTGGCCCACTGGAGCTAGAGGCATTTCTTCACTCAGACAGCTGTTGGCTGCTGAGGCTAAGAAGCCCCAAGGTTGACAAGTAAAAAGGCACAGTCCCGATGTTACCAATCCACATGGCAGGCCATTAATTTAAGTTCACTGTAAGCCCCAAGGTCGGCAGAGCATAGCAGGCTGCTGAACAACAACACAGCTACATGCAGGGTCCAAGCGTGCCAAAAGCTAGAGAGCATTCCCAAAGCTTTCCTTATATACAGGAAGCAGACCACATACCCAAAGGCAGCTACTCAGCTGCTTTCAGTAGATTCCACCATGGAGTTGATTACCAGTCTTATCATGGGGAATACTACATCCAGCTACCCAGGCTTTCAACCAGGCCTAGCCAAGTTGACATACAAACATAACCAAAACAATGAGTCAGTACTTTATTTATTTATTTATTTTTGCAGTGTTCCCTCTCCTCCCCTCCCACCCTCAGTAACCAACAAAGACAGTTTCCTTCCATATATAAACCTTTACTTGACTTTTTGCAATAATGAATTAATACTCTATTTATCCTTCTGTGATTGACTTATTTCACTCAGCATAATGTCCTCCAAGTGCATACATGTTATGCAGTGTTTTGTAGATTCAACATTATTCTTTAGTGTCGAATAGTATTCCACTGTGTGTTTGTACCATAGTTTGCTTATCCGTTCTTCTGTTGATGGGAACATAGGTTGTTTCTGTCTTTTTGCCACTGTAAATAGTGGTGCGATGAATATGGGTGTGCATATGTCTGTTCTTGTGCTGGCTGTCACTTCTTTAGGATATATACCTAGTAATGGGACTGCTGGATCAAATGGTATTTTCAATTCCAGCTTTTTAAGGAATTGCCACACTGTTTTCCATAGTGGTTGTATTATTTTGCGATCCCACCAGCAGTGCTTGAGAGTCCCAGTCTCTTCACATCCTCGCCAGCACTTGTTATTTTCTGTTTTGTTGAACTTTGCCATTAGAGCTGGGGTGAGATGGTATCTCCTTGTTTTGATTTGCATCTCCCTGATAGCTAATGGTCGTGAGCATTTCTTCATGTATTTGCTGGCTGCCTGAGTATCCTCTTTGGTGAAGTGTCCATGTCTTCTGCCCATTTTTATATTGGATTGTTAATCTTTTTGTTATTGAGGTGTTGGAGTTTTCTATAACTTTTAGAGATAAGTCCCTTGTCAGATATGTAATTGTCGACAAATATGAATTTGTTATGGTCATTTTGTTATGTGCTTTTTCGTGGTGTTCCTGAGTTCTTTGTTCCATATAATTTTGTGTGCTGATCTTGTTTTGTTTATGAATTGTGTCACCACTTCCTTTGTTGCTATTGTTTTAGTATTTGCTACATATTTGTGCTGGTCCTCTTTTTTATTTTGATGTGAAGGTTTATCATTTTTCTTTGAGGTTACCCTGTGATTTATAATTTTTTTCACAAGTTTAGAACAGTCCGTTCTGTCTGCAGTTGTCTTGACTTCCCTTTCATTTAGAAGTTCTGTAACTACATAGTTTTTTTTCTCTCTTTTTGTTGTTGTTGTTGTTGTTGTTATGTGCCGTTGAGTCGGCCCCGACTCATAGCGACCCCTCCTTGGGTTTCCAAGGCAGTATCACTACGGAAGTAG
>NW_006921857.1:355092-357867 GCF_000298275.1 Orycteropus afer afer | reverse complement strand
CTCTACCCAAAGGACTCCCTTTAGCATCTCTTGTAAGGTTGGTCTGGTTTTAGCAAATTCCCTTAATTTCTGCTTATCTGGAAATGTCCTAATTTCACTATCATATTTAAAGGATGGTTTTGCTGCGTATATAATTCTTGGCTGGAACATTTTTTCTTTCAGGGTTTTATGTATACCATCATTGTTTTCTCACCTGCATGGTTTCTGCTGAGAAATCCAAGCTTAGTCTTATTGGTTGCTCCTTGTAGGCAACTTTTAGTTTTTCCCATGTTGCTTTCAGGATTCTTCTTTATCTTTAGTTTTGGTGAGTTTGATGATGATATGTCTGAGTGTGATGTTCTTTTCGGGTCTATCCTGTTTGAGTTTCGTTGGACTTCTTGAATGGATATAGTCTCATCTTTCATGACACCAGGGAAATTCTCTTCCAGCAAATCTTTGACAGTTTTCTCTGTGGTTTTATTTTTCTCTTCCTGTCCTGGAATTCCAATTACACGTAGGTTATTCCTTTTGATGGTATGCCACATGAACTTTAGGCTTTCTTCATTTTATTTTGATCTTTTTTCTGACTGGTCCCTTTCCAAAGAAGTATTGAGGTATTTGCCTTCAGTCTCACTAATTCTGTTTTCCATTGATTCAGTTCTACTCCTTTACCCTTTCAATGTGTTATCTATTTCTGAAAATTTAGTATTAATCTTCTGGATTTCTGTCTGTAGATTTTGTATCATTTCTAGTTTTTTATTTATTTTGTCTTTTTGTTCTTGTATTTTCTTCTGAAATTATTCTAGGGTTTTCTCTGTGTTTTTCTCCATTTTGTCAATGTTTTCCTTGATCTATCTCTCAGTTCTTTGAAGGTACCTAAGCATAATTCTCTTGAATTCCTTATCAGAGTGTTCCAGTGCTTTTCCTTCCTCAGGGATGTGTTTTGGATCTGTATCCTGGTCCCTTGTTTTTCCTGCTTTATCTTGTTTCTTTGTGTGGACTGTGATGCTCTGTTATGCCCAAGGCATTGTGACATTTTTGTCATATATATTTATTTAATTGGTGATATATATTTAATTGGTGATTTTATATTGGAATGACTTGCCCCCGATTTTTATTTTCTTTGGGTATTATTTACGTAAGCAGGGTACTGTGCTCCTTTATTTGCTAGTTGGCAGCACTTATGCACTCACCACCTGTCTCCTTTCCTGTTGTTATCCTCCTGTATGTCTCTGCCATCCTTGGCAAACAGAGCTTATTCTTAGGTCCCTGAAATCTGAATGAGAATGCTATCACTTTAAAGTCCAATATGGCCACCACTTGTAAACATTCAAAATGGTGGTGCACTTGGTCACTTTAAATATCTAAAATGGCTGCCTCTTATAAACATTCAAAATGGCTGCATCCTCAGTCACTTTAAATATCCAGAATGTCTCCATTTGTAAGAAATCAAAATGGCTGTGCCCTATGGACAGCCGAAAGTCCGCAACTCAGGTTGTCTCTCTCCTTGCTGTTTCCCTTCCTAGTCATAGACCATCAGTGCAATCTTTCCCTGCAACACTTGGTGACCAGGGCTGATCTTTAGATCAATTATCAAGTCCCAGCACTGCTTGGAAATATCAGGCTATTGGTGCCATCAGAATAGCTGACAGTCTGCAGCTCCAGCTGTCTCTATCAGGTCCCAGCACTGCTTGGAAATATTCAGCTATTGATCCCATCAGAATAGCTGACAGTCTGCAGCTCCAACTGTCTCTGTACTCACTCTTTTCATTCAGTTTTTTCCACTAGTGGTGCCTAGTCTTCTTCTGGATACTTCCTTTCAAAGCTCAGGGCTTCAGGATTATCTTCTGTATCTTCTGTATCTCTGTCAATTGGTTTCTCTTTTCTTTGTTGAAGAGAGTCTTTGTAGCTTGTCTGCCTATTCTGCCATCTTACTGGAAGTCCTCATTAGATTTCTTGACTGCTGCCTCCATTGGTGTTGATTGTGGAACAAAGTTATATGAAATCTTTGATAACTTCAATCTTTTCTCTTGTTTATCATGATGCTGCTTATTATTGGTCCAGTTGTGAGGATTTTCTTTTTCTTTATGTTGAGGTTAAATCCATACTGAAGGCTGTAGTCTTTGCTTTTCATCAATAAATGCTTCAAGTCATCTTCACTATCAGCAAGCAAGGTTGTGTCATCTTCACATCTCGGGTTGTTAATGAGTCTTCCTCCAATCCTGATGCCATGTTCTTCTTCATATAGTCCATCTTCTCAGATTATTTGCTCAGCATACAGATTGAAGAAGTATGGTGAAAGGATACAACCCTGACACATTCCCTTCTTGATTTTAAACCACACAGTATCCGTACTTCTGTTTGAAGGACAGCCTCCTGGTCTGTGTACAAGTTCCACATGTGTACAATGAAGTGTTCTGGAATTCGCATTCTTCTCAATGTTATCCATTATTTGTATGATCCACATAGTTGAATGCTTTTTCATAGTCAACAAAAGAAAAGTAAGCATCTTTCTGTTATTCTTTGCTTTCAACCAAGATTCATTTGACATCAGTAATGTTATCCCTTGGGAGCTCTGGTGGCAAAGTGACTAAGGCATTTGACTGCTAACCAGAAGGCCGGAGGTTCAAACCCACCAGCCACTCCTCAGAAGGAAGATTGGGCAATCTATTTCTATAGGACACTGCCTTGGAAATTCATGGAGGGGTTACTATGAGTCAGATCTGACTCGATGGCAGTGATTTTTAGTTTTTTAATGATATCCCTTGTTCCATGTCCTCTGAATCCAGCTTGCAT
>NW_006921857.1:352568-353949 GCF_000298275.1 Orycteropus afer afer | reverse complement strand
TTCATGTCTTCTGCCCATTTTTTAATTGGATTGTTTGTCTTTTTGTTATTGAGGTGTTGGAGTGTTTGCTGTAACTGTTTTTGAATTACCTTCAACAAGATTTTACTTGGATGTGATATTAATGATATTGTTCGATGATTTCCACATTCTGTTGAATTACCTTTCTTTGGAATGGGTACAAATACAGATATCTTCCAGTTAGTTGGCCAGGTAGCTGTCTTCCAAATTTCTTGGCATAAATAAATATGTGTCTCCAGTGCTGCATCCATTTGTTGAAACATCTCAATGGGTATTCCGTCAGTGCCTGGAGCCTTGTTTTTCACCATTTCCTTCAGTTCAGCTTCAACTTTTTCCTTCAGTATCACTGGTTCTTGATCATATGCCACTTACTGAAATAGATGAATGTTGACCAGTTCTTTTTGGTACAGTGACTCTGTGTATTCCTTCCATCATTTTTGCAACTTGAGGCTTGAATTTCTTCTTCACTTCTTTCATCTTGAGAAATGCTGAACATGTTTTTCCTTTTTGGTTTGCTAACTTCAGGTCTTTGCCCATTATTTCATTATAATAATTGACTTTGTCTTCTTGAACCACTCTTTGAAGTCTTCTGTTCAGCTCTTTTATCTTGTCATTTCTTCCATTTGCTTTAGCTACTCTCTGTTCAAGAGCAAGTTTCAGAGTCTCTTATGACAGCCATTTTGGTCTTTCCTTCCTTTTCTGTCTTTTTAATGACCATTTGCTTTCCTCATATATGGTATTCTTGGTTTAAAAAACCAATAAACCAAACTCCCTGCCATTGAGTTGGTTCCAACTCATAGCGACCCCTCCTTGGGTTCCCAAGGTGGTATCTATATGTAAGTAAATTGGCCAGTCTTCCTTCTGAGGAGTGGCTGGTAGGTTTCAACTGACAGCCTTTTGGTTAGTAGTCAAATGCCTTAGGCACTACACCCTCAGAGCTTCTGATGTTCTCAATGTCATCCCACAATTTGTCTCATTTTCAGTCATTGGTGTTCAGTGTGTCAAATCTTTTCTTCAGATGGTCTCTAAATTCAAGAGGCATATAATCAAGGTCATAGTTTGTATCTCACGGACTTGTTTCAATTGTCTTCAACTTCAACTTCAACTTGCATATGAGCAGTAGATGGTCTATTGCACAATCAGCTCTTGGCCTTGTTTTGGCTGAAGATATTGAGCTTCTCCATCACCTCTTGCCACAGATGTAGTCAATCTGATTCCTGTGTATTTCATCTGGTGAGGTCCACGTGTATAGCCACCGTTTATATTAAAGGTATTGTGATGCATAAGTCGTTGGTCTTGCAAAATTCTATCATGTGATCTCTGACACCATTTCTATCACCAAGGGCATATTTTCCAACCAGCA
>NW_006921857.1:343995-351806 GCF_000298275.1 Orycteropus afer afer | reverse complement strand
ATGATTTTGAGTTTTGTACCACATTGTTCTCCCTCTTTATGCAGGATCCATTTCATTTTTGACAACTTTTCAATTTTGCTGGAGTCATACTTTGTACATTCCATGTTCTAATTATTAATGGATATTTGCAGCTGTTTCTTCTCATTTTGAATTTTGCCATATTAGCAAATGGAGGCCCCAAAAGCTTTAACTCCATCCATGTCATTAAGGTCAGTTGTCATGCTAACTCTAATATTTTATTATTTTAATTTTTTATTGTGATTTGGGTGAAAATTTATACAGTAGATTCATTTTACTTACAACAGTTCATGCACGTTTGGTTTCACGGCCCTGATTATTATCCCCAACTGTAAAAAGCTCTCCTCCCATGTTCTCCCTGTGACTATCTGTTCCCTGTGCCCTTCTTATCTATGTATTCCTGTCTGTCCAGCTTTCCCTCTATACAAATGCTGCCCTGCTGATCCCTCATGGTTGGTTGATCTACGGGGTGCATCTCTCTAAGGTAGGTGTTCTGCTTTAGGTCTTTCTGCTGTTTGGCTGAGAGCTATTCTACAGAAGTGAGTCCAGTTTTAGGACCAATGGATTACCTGGGGCCATAGTCTTAGGGGTTCCACCAGTTTCTGTCAGACCAGTAATTCTGGTCATTTTTGTGTTTTTGAATCTTGTTTCACATTCTTCTTCGTGTTCTATCCCGGATCTCCTATCTTAATACCTTTCCAAGTGGTTGGCATTGGTAGTTGGGCACCATCTAATTCTTCTGGTCTCAGAATGGTGAAGGCTGTGGTTCCTGTGGTGCATCATTTTCTTGGATTTATTGTTTCCAGATAATTTTGATTTTGATTTTCTTCATTCTTCTTTCCTCTGGATAAAGGGAGACCAATAGTTGCATGTAGCCCGTGGTCTGTTCCACAATTAACTGACTTTTTTCTCTTACCTGCTTACCTTTCTCTTCTCCCCTGCCACTGATGAGACAATCCTGGCAGGGGGAATGTGGTGGGAGGGTAGGGGCAGGGAAGAGGTTCAGTTACTCTTTGGATTTCAGGTTACTTGGTTTTCTGAAAATTCAAGAAAAGTTGTAATTTTATCTGGGTCTTTATTGTTCCACTTTCCAGCTTTTATATCCTAAGTGATAGCAGAACTTCTGGATTTAGTATAAAAGATAACAAATAAACCAGCACCGGAGATGTTAGTGGATATATCTATGTGACTGCATAGAGAAATAGGAATTACAGGTATCTTCGTTCCATTAACAATTACATGCCCTAGGCATTTTCTGTTTAGCTCTGTTTGTTGTTGTTGTTGTTATGTGCCGTCGAGTCGGCCCCAACTCATAGTGACCCCTCCTTGGGTTTCCGAGGCAGTATCACTACGGAAGTAGGATTGCCCAACCTTCCTTCCGAGGAGTGGCTGGTGGGTTTGAACCGCCAGCCGTCTGGTTAGCAGGCAAGTGTCTTAGCCACTATGCTACCAGAGCTCTGTTTAGTTCAGTTTAATTTGAGAGGTCATACCCCCGTCTCTCTCCCACTTCCTCAGTGCCTTAATGTAAAGTGTTCTTCAGCTCTGGAAGGACTTTGATGAATTTCTTGGGGCAATAGATTCTCGATGATTTTTTTTTTTTTTTTTTTTTTAAATAATACTGTAACCTGGTTTCAGTGATCCTTAAAGGCTTTGAAGTAAGCTTTATTTTAGCCCTGAATTTTTTCTTATTTTGTTCTTTTTGGATATGACCATCAAATTATTTTGCCCTTTATGTTTGTGAAATTAGAGGCAGATGAGTAGGAAGAAAGTTACTATGTGAGAATAATCTCTTATTAGTCATGTACTTGTACATTATGACTGTATGATTTAGTTACCCAGGTAACTGCAGCTAAATTATATTTTCTTTGGTTTAGAATCCCAGGTGTTTATCCCTACCTTGCCCTAAACTTTTCTCAAACCCACTGACATCTAGTTGGTTTTGAGGCATGGTGACTCCTATTGGGTTTCCAAGGCTGTGTATCTTTATGGAAGTATGTTGCCTCATCTTCCTCCTACAAAGCAGCTGGTGATTTTAAGCCATTGACATTCTGGTTAGCATCCAAAAGCCTTACCCACTATATCTCCTTTCTAGTGTGATTTATTTTTTCCCCTGAGAATCATAATATTTAAGATCTTCTGATAAGGCCTTATTTAATTGAGTGAACAACAAATTTCATTTGTATGTAATTCTTATCAATAAAGTTGTATATATTTTTTGAATGGTGTGTCAGTTTAGTAGGGCTGTTGTAACAAAATGGTAGCTAAAAATAAGTATTTATCCTTCACGGTTCTGGAGGCTTGAAGTCTGAAATCATGGTGTTGGCAGGGCCATGCTCCCTCAGAAGGCTCTAGGGAAGATCCTTCCTTGTCTCTTCTGTCTTCTAGCTGTGATTGATGACAATCCTTTGTATTCCTTGGTTTGTGCCAACATACTTCCAGTATTGGTCATGTATTCAATGGTGGTCTTTCCTCCATGTATGTGTCTGTGTGTCTTTATTTGTCAATCTGTTCTTTATATCTATGTGTCTCTGTGTCCAAATTTCCTTCTTTTTTATAAAGCCACTCATCATTGGATTAGTTGTTGTTGTTAGGTGCCATTGAATCAGTTCCAACTCATAGCGACCCTATGTACAACAGAATGAAACTGCCTGGTCCTATGCTGTATTCACAGTTGTTGCTATGTTTGAGCCCATTGTCGGCAGCCATTAAGTCAGTCTGTCTCGTTGAAGGTCTTCCTCTTTTTCCTCTACTTTACCAAGCTTGATGTCCTCTCCAAGGATTGACCCCTCCTGATAACATGTCCAAAGTATGTAGAATCTCACCATCCTCCTTTTTGAGGAGCATTCTGGCTGTATTTTTTCCAAGACAGATTTGTTTCTTCTTCTGGCCATCTGTGTTATATTCAGTATTCTTTGCCAACATCATAATTAAAAAGCATCAGTTCTTCTTAAGTTTTCCTTATTCATTGTCCAGCTTTGAGGTGATTGAAAATACATATGAGGTGATTGAAAATACCATGACATGGGTCAGGTGCACTTTAGCCCTCAAAGTGACATCTTTGCTTTAAAACATTTTAAAGAAGTCTTTTGCAGCAGATTTATCCAATGCAATACGTTGTTTGATTTCCTTGAGTGCTGCTTCTATTGATTGTGGATCTAAGTAAAGGGAAATTCTTGACAGCGTCATTATTTTTTCATTTATCATGATGTTCCTTGTCCAGTTGTGATGAATTTTGTTTTCTTTATGTTAAGGTGTAACCTATGCGGAAGGCAGTAGTCTTTTTTTTTTTTTTTTCCCCCCCTGATTTACTTTTATTGTGATTTGGGTGAAAGTTTATAGAGTAAATGTATAAATTCAACATTTCATATACATTTTGTTTTGTGACATTGATTACTATCTCCGCAATGGAACAGCACTCTTCCCGTTTTCTGCCCGTAGTTACCATTTCCCTTTGTCCTTCTTTCTTATTCATTCCTGTCTTCTGAGCTTTACCCCTAGCCAAATGCTGCCCTTTTGATCTTTTATGTTTGATTTAAGAAGTGCATACCTTCTTGGTGTTATTGTTTACTTTATAGACCTGTCTATTGTTTGGCTGAAAGTTAAGCCAAGGGAGTGAGTTCAATTCTGGGCCTGAAGGGTGAATAAAGGTCATCTTCTCTAGGTTCTACCAGTCTCTGTCAGGCCAGTAAGCCTGGTCATTTTTATGATTTTGAGATTTGTTCCACATTTTTCTCCTACTCTATCCAGGATCTCCTATTGTGATCCCTTTCAAAGTGGTTGGCAGTGGTAGTTGGGCACCATCTAGTTCTTCTGGTCTCAGCATCATAAAGGCTGAGGTTCATATGGTCTGCTAGTCCCTTGGACTAATTGTTTCCTTGTGTCTTTGATTTTCTTCACTCTTCTTTGCTCTGGATGGGGAGGGAGCAGTAGTTGCACCTTTGATAGTTGAACCTTTGATGGCCACTTGCAAGCTTTTAAGACCCCGGTGGCTACTCCCCGAAGTAGGATGTGGAAAAATGTCTTTGTTATGCCAGTCGACCTTGATGTCCTCCACTACTAAGGTGCTATACTTGAAGGCCCAGTAAGAGTGGTAGGTAGTCTTTGATATTCATCAATATGTCCTTTATATCCTCTGCACTTTCAACTAGTAAGGCTGTGTCATCTTCTGTCTCAGGTTGTTAATGAGTCTTTCTCCAATCTTGATGCAGATATAGTTCAGCTTCACAGATTATTTGTTTAGCATACTGATTGAATAAGTATGGTGAAAGGATACAACCCTGATGTGCACCTTTCCTGATTTTAAACCATGCAGTATACCCTTGTTCTGCTCAAATGACTATCTCTTGGTGTATGTACAGATTCTACATGAGCATGATTGTTACAGAAGTCCCTTTAGATTACAGCATACCATAGTCATCTAGGGTGACCTCATTTTAAGAAGCTCACATTCACAAATTAGGTTTTAAACATATATTTTTTGGGGAACACGATTCAACCTACGACAGAGGGCCATGGAATAGGTTTATGAGATTAATTACTATTGATGAAGTGTGTTCCAGTGTGAGGTTTTTTTTTTTTAAAGAAGTGTTTCTGAGGTTAATCTGAGTTTTGGTGATGTTTTATATGTGTGTGTGTGTATGTGTGTGTGTGTATTGAGGAGCTCTGGTAGCATAGTGCCTAAGGCACTTGACTGCTAACCAGAAGGCTGGCAGTTCAAACCCACCAGCCACTCCTCAGAAGGAAGGTTGGGCAATCTATTTCTGTAGTGATACTGCCTCGAAAACCCAAGGTGTGTTCGCTATGAGTCGGGTTTGACCTGATGGCAAATAGCAACAACAACAACTATATATATATATACACATAGATATATGGATATATAGATATATATATTTTTTTAACTAAAACAATCCTTTTGAAATTAAAAAAAAATTTTCACTGAGTCACCTAAAATATTTTCTGAAACAAGGTACAAAGTATGTTGTTGTTGTTATGTGCTGTTGAGTCAGACCTGACTCATAGCGACCCCTCCTTGGATTTCTGAGGCAGTATCACTACGGAAGTAAATTGTCCCATCTTTCTTCCGAGGAGTGGCTGGTGGGTTTGAACTGCCAGCCTTCTGGTTAGCAGTCAAGTGCCTTAGGCATTATGCTACCAGAGCTCCTTACAAAGTACAAAGTATATATAAATATATTGTTATAAATCCACTCAGTTTTTTCAGCCATCATTTATATTCATCAGTTTTATTGTGTTTTGAAAATATTTATTAATTTAAAAAAGATCCTATTTTAGCCTCTGGGAATTTCATAATAATTACAAATTAAATGGATAGGTTCAACTGTTAAATTTAGTGATGAAATCAGCATAAAATTAAATCTGGAGGCCACAGCAGAACATTTGTTTATTTTGTTTATTTTAGATAAAAGTTTATTTCAAAGCAGGCTCTCTGGGCTCCATCTTTATTGGCCCCACTGCTGTCTTACCAAATATAAAATAAGAGTGTGAATTCACAAGTTTTGAAGGTTTCGGGATTCCATGGAATATTTCCAAGGTATCTATGAGTTGTGTGGCATCCGTCCACTTGGGCACCTGCTTAGATTTTCTGTGGCCCATCCATCTAGAAGGACACCTGCATCTTATTAAAAATGAGCATTGTCATTATCTGCTATACTGTGGAATTGCTCATTAGCTGGGAGGATACTATTATTAGTGGTAGTAATGAGCATTTATGGAGTCCTAAAAGTGCGAATGGAATTATATGTTGGATTGATTTTAGAGATTGTTCTAAAAAAAATTTTTTTTAATTGCCATCCATTTCTTTTACAGATATTTTATAGGATCCTGTATTAGTTTTCTATTACTGCCATAACAAATTACCACAGACTTTGTGGCTTAAAACAACTCATATTTATTATCTAACAGTTCTGTAGGTTAGAAGTTGAAATAGGTCTCACTGAGTTAAAATCAAGGTGTTGGCTAGGCTTTGTTCCTTTTTGCAGACTCCAGGGGAGAATCTTAAAGTCATTCCCAGCTTTAAGAGATAACCAACATTCCTTGGCTCATGGCCTCACACTTTTCTTTTCATCTTCAGAGCTAGCAGTGGCAAGTTGAGTCCCTTTTACAACTGAATTTCTCTTGCCTTTGCTACCCTCATCCTGTCTGTTTCATACTCAGCTGCAGTTTCTGCTTTCAGTAGCTCATGTGATTAGATTACGTCCAGTAAAATCTCCACTCTGAAGGTCTTTAACCTAAATCACGTCTGCAAAATCCTTTTTTGCCACGTAAGGTAGTATACTCAGTGACTGTGGAGACTAGGATATTGACATCTTTGGGCCCGAGGACCTTTATTTGCTTACCATAGAACTAAAACATCTTTTCAGAATGCTATTATACTAATTTAAAAATATGGTTATAAGATTCTAGGTATGATTTGAATTAATGCTGAGAAAATATAGCACCACTGATTCTTTTTTTTTTTTTTTTCATCTTAAAATTCTGATATATAGTACCTGTTGGACATATTTTTGTAGATATTTTGTAAGCACTTTGTTAGCTTTTGCCATGTAAGAAATTATCCCATACCAATTATTTCTCATTAACTACGTATCTGTGAGTCAGCTGATCTAAGCTAGGTTTGGTTGGGTATCTCTGATGACCTTGGCTGGCCTTACTCAGGTATCTGCAGCTGTGAGTCTGCAGATCAGTTGAGGATTATCTAATCTAGCCTGGGGCTCCATGGCTCTGTTCCACATGTCTCTCACACTCCTGCCATTGGTCTAGTTCAGGCATGTTCTTATGAAAATGAAAGAATTGCATGAAAACATGAAGTTTTTTATGGCTTAGGCAAAGAACTTGGATGCTGTCGTTTCTGCTTTTTTCTGTCATATGACCAAATCAAGGGGCTGCAAAAGGTACTTTATCCTTTTATTGGGAGGAGCTGCAAAATCACCTAGTAAAAGGGCGTGGATGGGAGGAAGTGAAAAATTGAGGTCAGTGATGAAATCTGACACATGTTCAAGCTACCTCAAACTGAACTCATCTCTGTGACTACCTCCCTCACCAGACACCTGTTTTCCTTTCTTTATTTTTGGTCTTAGTGAATGATACTACTCTATACCTAGTCTACCAAGGCGGAAACCTAAAAATATATTCCAGAGTCATCTCTGTCCCCTTTTCTGATCTTCAGTGTTTATTGTGACTCTGACACACTTGGGGTCACCATGAGTCAAGAGTTGACTCTACAGGAACTCATTACTGGTTAAATACTTCTCTAATCTGCCATCTTTCTCCAGTATTATTACCATCACTGTTGTGATTATTCTCTCTTGTGTCCAATTTTGCGTCCTTCAAATCCATCTCTTATATTGCAACCAAAATGCTCTACCTGAGATACAGATGTCACTCCTGTTCGGTGGATGCGGCTGCTGCTGCTGCTGCTTTATTATTATTATTATTGTGATTTGGGTGAAGATTTACAGAGCAAATTCACTTTCCATGCAGCAGTTCACATACACTTTGTCTCATGACATTGACCACAGTTTACCACAATGCAACAGCTCCCCTCCCACCTCCTCCCCATAGTTAACTCTTCCCAGTGTCCATCCCTTCATGGGCTCCTGCTCCCTGAGCTGTCTCCCTGTGCGTAAGTGGCCCTTCTTTCTCCCATGATTGTTCTCTCCAAGGAGTGTATCTACTTGACGTAAGTGTTCAGCTCATATGTCTGTCTTTTGTTTGGCTGGAAACCACAGGTGTGGGTTCAATTCCAGACCTGAAGGGCAGCTAGGGGCCATAGTCTC
>NW_006921857.1:335723-341160 GCF_000298275.1 Orycteropus afer afer | reverse complement strand
CACAGTCCTCTGTATAGTCCCTGGCTAGCAGGGTGATTTTTAGGTTAATTCTTAAGTCCTACCACCACAGGAATCTGCGAGAGCACTGTCTCTTTAAATATCCAAAATAGTCAAGCCGCTTTTTAAACCTACAAAATGGCAGCATCCTCTGGACTGGCAAAAGTCCACAACTAAGCCCACCTTTCTCTTCACCTTCTCTGTTTTCTCCCCAGCCACCGTGCACAGTCCTCTGTGCAGTCCCTGGCTAGCAGGGTGATTTTTAGGTTAATTCTTAGGTCCTACCACTGCTTGGGAATGTCCAAGCCGTCTGTGCCATCAGGGTCGTTCAGGTTGCTGCCAGACCACAGCTCCATATGTCTCCTTTTTTGGTGTTTTCATGCAAATTCTTCTGCTAGTTGGGGTTTAGTCCACTTCTGTATTCTTCTCTTCAAGGCTCAGGGTTCCAGGATTATCTACTGTGTCTGTGTTCATTGGTTTCCCTTTTCTTTGTTGAAGAGGGTCTGTGCAGTCCTTCTGCCTAGTCCACCATCTTGTGGGAACTTCTGGAGATGTTGGTTTAAAGTGTTGATTTTAGTGCTTTCTTCTTATTTGATGTGTCCATTCATTGGTATAAATTGGCCTCTGATTGCTGCTTTTGGTGTGTCCCAAATATTTTGGTAAGTTGTGTTTTCCTTCCTGTTTGAGTCAAGGAATTTTTGAATTTCATTTTTTATTTCTTCTCTTTCCTTGTATTTCTTAAGGAGGGTGTTGTTCGGTTTCCATATGCTTGTTCTTTTTCCGTTGACCTTCCTATTGTTGATTTGTAATTTGATAGCATTGTGATCTGAGAATATGCTTTGCAGTATTTCCATGTTTTTAAATTTATTAAGGCTTGCTTTTTGATCTAACATATGGTCTGTACTGGAGAATGTTCCATGTGCACTGGAAAAGAATATATATTGTCCTGTTGTTGGGTGATATGCTCTGTAGGTGTCTGTAAAGTCAAGTTGGATTGTATTATTTTGCTTTTCTGAGTCTTTGTTGAGTTTCTTTCCAGTTGTTCTATCTTTCATCGAAAATGGTGTATTAAAGTCTCCCACTACGACTGTGGAGACATCTATTTGCCTTTTCAACTCTTTTAAAATCTGATTCATGTATTTTTGGGCTCTTTTATTGGGTCCATCGATGTTTATTATGGTTATATCTTCTTGTTCAATTGATCCTTTAATCATTGTATAATGTCCTTCCTTGTCTTGTATGGTGGTGTTTGTCTTAAAGTCAGTTTGATCAGAAATTAATATTCCCACTCCTGCACCTTTTTGCTTGCCATTTGCTTGATACATCTTTTTCCACCTTTTGATTTTTAGTCTATTTTTGTCTTTGTCTCTAAGGTGTGTCTCTTGTAGACAGCATATTGATGAGTTATGTTTTCTTATCCAATCTGTAACTCTCTGTGTCTTGAGTGGTGCATTTAATCCATTAATACTCAGTGTAATTATCAACAAGTGTGAATTGGTTGCTGTCATTTTGTTGCATTTTTTCCTGGTTTCTTTGTTCCATATAATTTTCTTTGCTGAGCTCATTGTGTTTATGAATTGTGTTTTCATTTCCTTTGTTGCTGCTTTTGGTATTTGCAAAATATTTGTGCTTGTCCTCTTTTTTATTGTGATATGAAGCTTTATCATTTTTCTTTGCAGTCACCTGTAGTTTATAATTTTCTCCCCGAGTTTAGAACAGTCCATTCTGTCTTGCAACTCTCTTGACTTCCTCACCGTTTAGAAGTTCTGTAACTACAGTATTTTCCCCCTCTTTTTGATTTGTAGTTGTCCTCATTTGCCAATTGATGTCTCTGGTTCCCTGTTTAAAATCTTGTAAGCTCATTTTACTTTGGATACATCCATAGGTGTGTTTGTTTTTGGCTTATGTCTTCTTGTGTATTAATGGTCGGTTGTTTTTGCTATTATTGGTTCTTGTACAAAGGACTTCTTTTAGTATCTCTTGTAAACTTGGTCTGGTTTTAAGAAATTCCTTTAGTTTCTGCTTATTTGGAAATCTAATTTAGCATCATATTTGAAGGACAGTTTTGCCAGGTGTAAAATTTTTGGTCGGAAATTTTTCTCTTTCAGGGTTTTTATATATACCATCCCCTTGCCTTCTTGCTTGCATGGTTTCTGCTGAGAAATCAGATCTTATTCTTATTGGTTGTCCTTTGGAAGTAACTTTTTGTTTTTCCTGTGCTGTTTTTAGTATTCTTTCTTTGTCTTTGGTTTTGATGAGTTTGATGATGATATGTCTTGGTGATTTTCTTTTGGAGTTTATCCTGTTTTGGGTTCATTGGACTTACTGAATGTGGATGGATATATTCTCATCTTTCATCATATCAGGGAAGTTCTCTTCTAACAAATTTTGGACAATTTTCTTCATGATTTTGTTTTTCTCTTCCTCCTTTGGAATTCTGATTACACGTAGGTTATTCCTTTTGATGGTATCCCACATGAACGTTAGGCTTTCTTCATTTTGTTTTGATCTTTTTTTCTGATTGATCCCTTTGTAAAGAAGTATTCAAGTATTTGTCTTTACTCTCATTAATTATGTCTTCCATTGATTCAGTTCTAGTGCTTTGCCCTTTCAATGTGTTACCTATTTATGAGAATTTAATATTAATCTTCTGGATTTCTACCTGTAGATTTTATATCATTTCTAATTTTTCATTTTGTATTTTCTTCCAAAATTTTTCTAGGGTTTTATCTGTTTTTTCCTTAATTTTGTCAGTGTTTTCCTTAATCTGTTTCTCAATCCTTTTAAGATACCTCGATATAATTGTTTTTAATTCCTTATCAGGGAGTTCAAATGGTGCTTCTTCCTCAGTGATATGTTCTGGATCTGTATCCTGTTTTCTTGTTTCTACCACTTTATCTTGCTTCTTTGTGTGGTCTGTGATGGTCTTTTGTCTCTTAGACTTTGTGATGTTGTTGTATTTAGATCCCTGTTAACTGTTTGTGGAGAGCAATTAAGGGTGAGTCAGGCTGTTCTTGGTGGTTGTTTATTGTTGGCCAGTTAGTAGAGAAGGAAGTGGTTATTCTCATTCAGTAAGTGAAGTTGCAGGAGATGCAGGTGTAGTTGTGTCAGTTGGGCACTTTTGCTGTCTCCCACTCAGATGAAAACAACAATCAAATAACCATGAAAAAATTAAAAGCAACTGGACCAAAAACACACTGTGTAAACACACAGGAAAAATAACCAAAAAAAGAAAGAAAACCCCAATATCTGGGGAGGGAGCAATAATAGAAAAAAGGTAGAGTAGGAGAATAATGAAGAAATAATGTGAAAAATGCAAAAAGACAAACAAGGAATGGGGTTAAGTAGAAGGAAGAAAAAAATGGGAACCAGGAACAGGGAAGAGAGAAAAAGCTGCAAACTAGACCCTGGGAAGGGAAGAATAAAGAATAATAAGAAAAAGGATAATAATAGTAGTAATAATAATAATAACAATTTGGAAACAGACAAAAAGAAATAAACTTAAAAAAAAGGAAAAAAATAAAATCTAGGCAAAGCAAGGCAGGGCACCCTGACTCCGTCTCAGCACACAGACTGGGACGGCATTCCTTCTAGCTCAGAAGGTGAATGGGTGTGAGGGATGGCCGCAACTCTGTTCACCAAGAGGTTGTGGGATATAAGAGTAACAGGGAAATATCGTACCTTTCCAGTCATTAGCTTTTGGAATGTCCTTTTGGTTCTTGGCAAGCAGAGCCCATTTTTAAGTCCCTGGAATCTGGAAGAACACTGGGGCTTTAAATCTCTGAAATGGTCGAACTGCTTGTAAACTGTCAAAATGACTGCTCCCTCTGAACAGGCAAAAATCCACAGCTCAGCCCACTTCCTCTTTGCTGCTTCCCCTTTTATTCACCAGCCACTAGTGCAGTCCTTGCAGCCCCTGGCTAGCACGGCCAATTTTTAATTTAATTCTTAGGTCCGAACACCACTCAGTAATATCCAAGCTGTCTGTGCTGGCAGGATCACTGACACACGGCAGCTGTTTGTCCCCTTTTTTGATGTTTTTATGCAAGTTTTTCTACTAGTTGGAGTTTAGTCCACTTCTGTATCCTTTCTTTCAAAGCTCAGGGCTCCAAGATTATCTTCTGTATCTGTGTTAATTGGTTCCCCTTTTTTTTGTTGTAGAAGGTCTGTGCAGTTTGTCCGCCTATTCCACCATCTTATTGGAACTCCATTTTTTACATTTTTAAATGGTTGGAAAAAAGTTTTGTTACACATGAAAATTAAGAAATTCATATTTCAATATTCATAAATAATGTTTTATTGAAGCACAGCTACACTAATTTATTCATATATTGTACTCTGGCTGAATTTAGAATTCAGTAGTTGTGACATACACCATATGGCTCTCACAAAGCCTCAAATATTTACTCTCTGGTCCTTTGCAGAAAGTTTGCCAGCCCCTGCTCTAGTCATCCAGAATTTATTATAGCTCCCATTAGATACCATTTTATTTCATGCCTAAATACTTATGTTATTTTTTTCCCTGGTTAACTATATATATATATATTTAAATAATCTCAATAACTTTATTGAGATATAGTTCATCCATTTAAAATGTACAACTCAAGGATTTTTTTTTTGGTATATTCACAGAGTTGTACAACCATCACTATGATCCGAAAAACACCTGTTAATGTTCACTCCCATCCCTAGGCATCCACTAACCCATTTTTGGTCTATGTACATTTGCCTATTCTGGGTATTTCATATAAATGGCTTTATGAATCTGTGGTCTTTTTATCACTGGCTTCTTAGCATAAAGTTTTCAGTTCATCCATGCTGAAGCATGTATCTGTATTTCATGCCTTTTTATGGCCAAATAATATCCCATTGCATGGAAATACCACATTTTATGTATCTGTTTAATCAGTTGATGGATGTTTGAGTAGTTTTGTCTGTAGTGAATAATGCTGCTATGAACATTCATGTACAGTTTTTGTGTGGTTATATGCTTTCATTTGTCTTGGTTATATGCCTAGGTTAATTCTTTTTTTTTTTTTTTTAGGTTAATTCTTTCTTATGCTTCAAGAATTTACTTTGAGCTTATTTCTTCCAGGATACCTTTCCTAACCTCCTAGGCTGAGTTAAGTGCCCTTTCTCTAAGGCTTCCATAACACCTGCAGTGTAGTAAATTACTTATGGCTTTTCTACCCATAAGTCATTGTAAACTCAGTGGTGGAATGAGCAACTGAGGGGCTCCTGATTATAAATGTTATCCACCTGGGTTATTTCTGTTGGGTGTGGCACAATGCAATGTTATGGGAGGCTAACTCTCAGGTGCTTAGAATTCTGTTGTTATGATTGGTTGGTTTGGCCACTCTGCCAAGCTCAAAAGGAGGCCTCCTAGAAGCAGAACTCTCTCTGACTGCTGGTGGAGGAAGACATGCTGCTGAAAGAGACA
>NW_006921857.1:325534-328214 GCF_000298275.1 Orycteropus afer afer | reverse complement strand
AAGGATCTCCTACATAGATCCCCTTCCAGGTGGATGACAGTGCCGGGCACCATCTAGTTCTTCTGGTCTCATAGTTGTATAGGTTGCAGATTGCATGGTGTACCAGTCGGTAGGACTAATTGTTTCCATTAATTTTGGTTTTCTTCTTTCTTCTTTGCTCTTGATGAAGAGAGATCCATCGAGCAACAACAGTCTTGTTGGGAACAGTTTAGGGAGTAATTTTGAACAGGGACCTTTTCAATAGCAGTTGAGTCTTTAACCATTACACCATCAGGACTCCTTTCTTATCTGTAAAGGGAAATAATATGCTTAGTTCATAAGCATATTAGTTGTATGGAGGATTAAATAAGGTAATGCATGTAAAGGACTTCATAAATGCTGAATAACATCAACCAACATTTCTTGAAAACTTCTGTGTACCCACCACAATGTTATGCATGCTTTACATGCATTTTCTCGTTTAATCCTACAACAACTTCAGAAGAAGGTGGGACACAAAATGTAAAATAATTTACCAAAGGTCACACAGTAGTGAACAGAGTTAGCGTTTGAATCAACATCAGCCTCATTTCTTAGTTTTTATCTACTAGAAAAAGTTTGTACCAGCCATGTTACAATTTTTATTTTATAACATAGTGTTATTATTAGTTCTTTTATTTTCAAAATTTTAGTGTCCTTGATGATCACTTTCTCAGTCAGACATTAATGTAGTGATAACCAAATGTTGTAGATGACATGCTTCATTTCATAAATGAAATCCACTTGTAAACTCAGAACATTGTAGATATGTTTTTAGTTGCCTTCCTAAGGTATTTTTCCTTCTTCATAGAGTACTTGTGCAACAAGGCAGTATTCCCTAAGGGATGCTATTATTTTGGTTGCTTGCCATTGAAAAATTTATTGAAGCCAGTTGTGACATGTTATTGGTAAAAGAAATAAAGGAAATAAAACAGTTGCATGGCTGATACAAGAATTTGTACCTTCTTATCTGAAAAGAGATCCTTAGGTAGGTATCTATACTGAAAATAAAGTTTTTTAAAAAACATTTTTCTTTCAGTCAATTTTAAGTAGGGAAATATCGCCTTTTATTTTTCTTCCAGACCTAAGGCTTCACTAAAACTGTGGGTCTAGAACTTGGCTTTCACATGAAGTCTCCCTAAGAGATCTCAGCCTCAGGCCTAGATATGTCCTTGGCCAAATGACTGAGCAGAGTCATTCTAGGTCCTGTGGAATCTCTACCCATATTAGGATGCCTTAAATGCATGCCATTATTTATTTTGGATTTTCAAACTGATTTCTCAAATATATTTGGAAATGGTAGTGGTCCAGGATGTTTCAAAATAGATTCTCTTAGAATCCCAACCCTGAAAGGCTCGTCTATCTCAGTCTTAAGGTTTATACCACCTGATTATTTGGATCCAGGGATGACAGTTAGGGATGACCTCCTACTGAGCTGATAGCTGCATGTTGTTTATTGTTCAGTGTACTCAGCTGTAGTGGGTCCTGTTTGATGGTATCAGAAAATTAGATGTGTTCTTGAATTTAATTTCAAGCAGAAAACATTTTTAAACATCTGTCATGAAAGTCATTTATGCTGGGTGCTGGAGGAGATGTAGATACATAAACACATCTTTTTATATATGAGGGAATACGAAAAATGATGTAATACAGATAAAAGCCAAGTGACGTGGGAGTATACAGATGGGAAGAAAGATAAAGATTTTCATTATGGTTTCTTACAAAAGAAAAAAGTATTTTGGGCTTTACATTGTAATCAATGAATAGTTTTAGAATAATGAAAAGTTTTGTGGTAGAATTGTTGTTGTTGTTGTTGTTATGTGCCGTGGAGTCGGCCCCGACTCATAGCGACCCATCCTTGGGTTTCCGAGGCAGTATCACTACGGAAGTAGGATTGCCCAACCTTCCTTCCGAGGAGGGGCTGGTGGTAGAATTAAAACCCTAAAAATAAAATATATCATTTCTAATTTTTAAACAAATTTTTATTGTGATGAAATAAACACAACAAAACATCCACCAGTTCAACAATTACTATATGTATAATTCAGTGTTGGGTCTGGTTTAACAGAGTATGTGAGCTAGAGAAAACATGAACTTTTCATAATTCTGTTTCCCCTGTTGTTTATTTAGAAAAAAGTGGAGCCCTTTGCCAGTGTTCTTAGTCTTCCATATCCATTCACTTCAGAAATCAATAAAGTTGCTGTATTCACAGAGGTGAGTAAACTTTGTCAACTTTGAATATTCTCTTCTTTGGTTTTTAAACTATCACATTAATCAGTAATTAACACAAAATACCCCAAACCACTGCCATCGAGTTGATTACAACTCATAGTGACCCCCATTGGGTTTCCAACGCAGTAAATCTTTGCAGAAGTAGATTGCCCCATTTTCCTCCCGTGGAGCAGATGATGGGTTTGAACCACCAGCCTTATGGTTAGCAGTTAAATAAATACCTTAGGCACTGTGCTGCCAGTGCTCCTTAATCAATAATTAGGATAACTGAATAAATAGAATTAAAGAAAAGCTTAGCTAAACTAGTTTTATCATTAGTCTACCATGTTTCTCAGAAGAAACTGAAGAGAAGTATAGAATTTTTCCTAATAGCGCTTGTTACTTACGCTTTTCCTTAAAGAACTAAAATGATAAAAAAAAAAAAAAAAAA
>NW_006921857.1:321974-325434 GCF_000298275.1 Orycteropus afer afer | reverse complement strand
CTGAACTCGAATTGTAGCCTGGTGCTTCCCCAATAAACTCCATAATCTGTGAGTTCTGTGTGGCCACTGCAGCGAATTATCGAACCCAGGAGAGAGGTGGTGGGTGCTTTGGGAGGAATGGTTGGAGAAAGGGCTGGAGGGAGGCAGCATGTCTGGCCTGGCAGGAATAGGCCTAGGGCTATTGATGGTGATTCTGCCTTCCTCTTGTGGGGTTCTAGGAGGTCAGAATATGTGGCCTTCTTGCTGTTTTTGCACACCCATGTAGTATTTACCACATTATATTGAAATTATCTCTTTGCCTATCTATCTCCTCCACACCTCTGTAAGTTTCTAAAGAGTAGAGTTTATGCCTCATTCAACTTTGTGTCAACTACAAATAGCACAAATGTTGGTCTTATATTTGCTGAACTAAGAAAAATTGTAAAGCAATCTGTGCTTTTGAATTAAAAATTATTTATTGTCTTCTGTTATGTATGTTTACTTATTTTTTTTGAAGTCTTTTAGAATACAGATTGAGATAACTAATCTTGATTTTATCTTTTAAAAAATTTTATTATGGTAAAATATATATAACATATTTGCCATTTTAACCATTTTGAAGTGTAGAATTCAGTGATATTAATTATATTTATAGTGTTGTATAACCATCTTCACTCTCTTTTTGACAAAAATTTTCTTACTCCACACAGAAATTCAGCACCCATTAAACAATAACTCCCAATTCCTTCTTCCTCCCAGCCCTTGATAATCAATAATCTACTTTTACCTATACATTTACTTATTCTAGATTCTTTATACAAGTGGGATCATACAATATTTCTTCTTTTGTGTGTGACTTATTTTACTTAGAATAATGTTTTTAGGGTTCATCTGTGTAGAAGCATGTATGAGAATGTCCTTTCTCTTTATGTACTAATAATATTCATACATATTATATGTATGTACCACATTTGTTTATTGATTCATCTGTTGATGACACTTGACCTATTGGCTATTGTGAAAAAAGTGGCAGTGAACACTGGTATAAAATTACCTGTTTAAGTCCCTGCTTTCAAATTTTTGGGGTATATTCCTAGCAGCGAAATTGCTGGGTTATATGGTAAACCTATGTTTAACTTTTTGGAGAACCACTAAAGTATATTCCGTAGCAGCTGCATCATTGTACAGTCCCACTAGCAATGGAGGAGGGTTTCAGTTTCTCCACAGTCATATCAGCATTTGTTATTTTCATTTTTTTTTTTTTTAATAATATCTATCCTAGTGGTATGAGTTGGTATCTCACTGTAGTTTTCATTTCTGTAGTGACTAATGATGTTGAGCATCATTTCAAGTGCTTACTCACTCAATGCTGTCCAGTCAGATCTGACTCATAGTGACCCCTCCTTGGGTTTCCAAGGTGATATCACTACAGAAGTAGATAGTCCAGTCTTGCTTCTGAGGAGTGGCTGGTAGGTTTGAACCGCCAGCCTTCTCGTTAGCAGTCAAATGCCTTAGGCACTATGCTACCAGAGCTCCTAAGTACTTACTGGCTGTTTGTTTATCTTTTTTGGGAAATGTTTATTCAAATACTTTAGTCATTTTTCAATTGGGATATTTGCTTTTTGTTGTTGAGCTTTTTTTCTGTTTGTTGTTATTGTTTTTGTTTTTAAGGCCTGCAAAGAAAACAAAGAAAGGTCCCAAAGAAAAAGCATCAGATGAAAAAAAAGATGAAATAGAAAAAATAAAGTCATACCCCTATATGGAAGGCGAGCCTGAAGATGATGTCTATTTAAAACGCTTTTACCCAAGGCAGATATATGAGGTGGAGAAAGCTGTTCACCTACTTAAGAAATTTCAAATTTTGGACTTCACTTATCCAAATCAAAGTGTTTATCTTGATTTAACACTGGATATGTCACTGCAGAAGAAGGTATGTAGACTCAATTAAATAAAATAATATGTGAGCAATGGCTGTAGAACTCATGGTTCTTAATTTTTAAGTGTTCTTTCCTCCCTTGATGATTGTTAGAATATATCATGCTCTTTCTGTAGCTGAAACTCAAACTAAACTCATTGTCATCGAGTAAATTTTACTCATAGTGATCCTCATAGGGTTTCTGAGGTTGTAAATCTTTATGGAGGCACATCACCCCATCTTTCTTCCACAGAGTCGCTGTTGGATTTGAACCACTGACATTTTGGTTAATAGCCAAATTCCTTAACCACTACAGAACCAGAGGTCCTTTTTGTACTTAATGTTATAAGAAAAATGTTCATTTTTTTATTTTCCAAATATGAAATACAGTGCTCCAGAGTGTCAATGAACACATACCTCCTTTCTCCCAAAAAATCACTGATATAAATTTCAACACAAGTAGTGTTGAAATTAATTGAGGTATTACTGTAACTTTGGAACGTTTCTTAAGCTACCTGAAAGTCATGTTCCTCTTCTAAATGAGGGCCTTGGAATAGGTCAGTGTCTTTTAGATGTGTTTTTCTAAATTCTAGGTTGAGAGTTTGTTTGGATGAGTGAGATTCCAAACCCCTCACTTGCTACACCCAGAGCTTCTATATAAGTTCATGTAAGAATTTTCTTCTGAAAATAGGAAAAAAAAAAACCCCACTAGATTAGCTTTGAGATCTATTACATCCCTAAATTTTAGAAACTTCTCAATTTAAAAAATCTAGTTTTTTTAATAAATGATCATTTTTATTCTGGGGATGTCTTTTTTTCTCCAAAAAAAACTGAATAGTATAACTTTTTGAGTAAACTTAACAACCCCAATAACAGCAACGACAGAATGCGTAGGCAGCAGCACAGGATAGCAATTAAGAGCATGTGCTCTGTAGTCACAAACTCAGGCTGAAGTCCTGTCTTCACCACTTAACGTGCTCATCTCTCTTGTTGCTAGGTGCTGTCAAGTCAGTTCCAACTCAGCAACCCTATATGACAGAGTAGAACTTTCCCCATAGGATTTCTTAGAAATTACAGTCTAAAGTGTAAAGTGTACAGTTTAAAGTGTAAAATGTAAAGATTACACTTTACAGAGGGAGACCTGATAGTACAGGGGTTAAAGCGCTTGGCTGCTAACCAAAAGGTCAGCGTTCAAACCCACCAGTTGGTCCGCCAGAGAAAAAAGACATGGCAGTCTGCTCCTGTAAAGAATTCTGCCTGGAAAACCCTATAGGGCATTTCTGCTCTGACCGATAGGGTAGCTGAGTCAGAAACATCTTGATGGCACACAGCAACAACAGTCTTTTTTTTTTTTTTTAACCAATTCTCCATTTAATGAGCAGCCAAAGGGATTAGGTGAGATTTTGCGGTTTGTCCTACTGTGGTGACATGTAGACGTGAGTTTTGAGGCTGAGCCTCTGGTGTTTAAAACCCAGCGAGATGCACCTGGTGCACAGGTAACAGCCCAGCTAATAGACTGAGACAGACTAGGAAGAAGGAAGAGGCCGTCCACTTCTGAAAGAACTG
>NW_006921857.1:318613-321160 GCF_000298275.1 Orycteropus afer afer | reverse complement strand
AAAAAAAAAAAAAAAAAAGAAAAAACCAAATCCACCGCCTTTGATTCAATTCTGACCCGTGTTATTATTATTTGTTGTTATGTGCCATCGAGTTGGGTCTAACTCATAGTGACCCTATGCCATCTTCATAATCCTTGCTATGTTAGAGCCCATTATTGTAGCCACTGTGCCAGTCTGTCTGGTTGAGAGTCTTTCCCTTTGTCACTGACCCCTACCATGCATGATATCCTTCTCTAGGCACTGGTCCCTTCTGACAACATGACCAAAGTAGGTGAGATGAAATCTGGCCAATACTTCTCCTTAGAAGTATTGCTACATTTCTTCCAGGACAGATTTATTCATTCTTCTGGCAGTCCATGGTATTTTCAATATTCTTTGCCAACATCACAATTTGAAAGCATCAGCTCTTCTTCACACTTCATTATTTGTTATCCAGCTTTCATATACATGTGAGGCAATTGAAAATACCATGGCTTGAGTCAAGGGTACCTTAGTCTTCAAAGTGACATCTGTTCCCCTTAACACTTTACAGGGGTCTTTTGCAGTAGATTTGCCCAGTGCAATACAATGTTTGCTTCCTTGACTGCTGCTTCCATGGGTGTTGATTGTGAACCCAAGTAAAAGGAAATCCCTGACAACCTCAATCTTTTCTCCACTTATCGTGATGTGCTTATTTGGTCCAGTAGGGATGATTTTTGTTTTCTTTATGTGGAGGTGTAATCCATACTGAAAACTGTAGTCTTTGATCTTCATCAGTAAGGGCTTCAAGTCATCTTCACTTTCTGCAAGCAGGGTTGTGTCATCTGCATATCTCAAGTTGTTAGTGATTCTTCCTCCAATCCTGATTCAACATTCTTCTTCACGTAGTCCAGCTTCTCTGATTATTTGCTCAGCATACAGATTGAATAAAAATGGCAAAAGGGTACAACCCTGATGTACACCTTTCCTGATTTTAAACCATGCAGTATCCCTTTGTTCTGTTTGAATGACAGTATCTTGGTTTATGTACAGGTTCCTCATGAGCACAGTGAAGTGTTCTGGAATTCCCATTCTTTGCAATGTTATTCATAATTTGCTGTGATCCACACAGTCAAATGCCTTTGTATAGTCAGTAGAACAAAGGTATACATTTTTCTGGTATTCTTTGCTTTCAGCTAAGATCCATCTGACATCAGCAATGATATCATCTGTTCTTCATCCTCTTCTGAATCCACCTTGCATTACTGGAATTTCCGTCAATATACTGCTGTAACCGTTTTGAATTATCTTCAGCAAAATTTTACTTGCATGTGGTATTAATGATATTGTTCTATTATTTCCACATTCTGTGGGATCACCTTTCTTTGGGATGAGCACAAATATCAATCTTTTCCAGTCTCTTGGCCAGGTAGCTGTCTTTCTGATTTCCTGGTGTAACATCTCAGTGGGTATTCTGTCAATTCCTAGGGCCTTGTGTTTTTTTTGCCAGTTCTTTCAGTGAACTTGTACTTCTTCCTTCGATATCATTGATTCTTGATCTTATACTATCTCCTGAAATGAATGAATGTTGACCAATTATTTTTGTTACAGTGACTCTATATTCTTTCCACTTTCTTTTGATGCTTCCCGCATTGTTCAGTATTTTGCACATAAAATGCTTTAATATTGCAATTCTGGACTTGAATCTTTTCTTCACTTCTTTCAGCTTGAGAAATGCTGAGTGTGTTCTTGCCTTTTGTTTTTCTAATTCTAGGTCTTTCCATCTTTAATTATAATACTTTGTCTTCTTGAGCTGCTGTTTGAAATCTCCTGTTCAAATCTTTTACTTCATCATTTCTTCTATTCGCTGTAACTATTCTCCATTTGAGAGTAAGTTTCAGAGTCTCTTCTGACATCCCTTTTGGTCTTTTCTTCCTTTCCTCTCTTTTTAACGACTTTTTGTTCTCTTCATGGATTATGTCCTTGACGTCACCCTACAACTCGTCTGATCTTCAGTTACTGGTGTTCAGTGCATCAAATCTTTTCTTCAGATGCTCTCTAAATTAAGGTGGGTTATAATCAGGGTCATATTTAGGTTCGCATGGGCTTGTTTTAATTTTCTTCAGTTATAACTTATCTTGCATATGAGCAGTTGATGGTCTGTTCCACAGTCAGCTCCTGCCCTTGTACTGACTGATGATACTGAGCTTCTCTATTGCCTTTTCCACAAACAGAGTTGGCCTGATTCCTGTGTATTCCTTCTGGCAAGGTCCATGTGTTTAGTCACCATTTATGCTGTTGAAAAAAATGTATTTGCAGTGAATAAATCATTGGTCTTTCAAAATTCTGTCATATGCTCTCTGGTGTCATTTCTGTCACCAAGGGCATATTTTCCAAGTACCAAAGCTGATGCTTTCTTTCCAACATTAGCATTCCAATCACTAGCAATCATTAATACATCTTGATTGCATCTTTGGTCAATTTCAGACTACAGAAGTTGGTAAAATTGTCCAAGTTCTTCATCTTTGGCTTTAGTTGGTTGATGTGTAAATTTGAATAATAGTATTATTATTATTATTATTATTATTA
>NW_006921857.1:313133-313713 GCF_000298275.1 Orycteropus afer afer | reverse complement strand
ATATGGGAAGCGGACCACATACCCAAAGGCAGCTACTGAGCTGCTCACAGTAGATTCCACCATGGAGTTGATTACCAGTCTCATCATGGAGAATGCTCCATCCAGTTGCCCAGCCACTCAACCAGGCTGAGCCAAGTTGATACAAAAACATAACGACCACATCCGGCATAGTAGACTGTATAATCATCTGATTCAAAATGATCAATAGCAGTCCATTTCAGCTCACTAATGCCTAGTATATTGATCATTATGCATTCCATTTCATTTCTTAACAACTTGCAATTTTCCTAGATTCATTCTTTGTTTATTTCCATGTTCTGATTATTATTGAATGTTTGTAGGTCTTTCTGCTCATTTTGATTCATGCCCCATCAGTAAGTGAAGGTCCTTAAAGCTTCACTCCATCAATGTTGTTTTGGTTCTCTAGTAATGCTATAATAGCATACCATAAGTGAATGGCTATAAATAACAGGAATTTGTTCTTAGTTTGTTGTTGTTGTTGTTAAGTGCCATCGAGTCGTTTCCGACTCATAGCGACCCCATGCACAGCAGAACGAAACACTGCCCGATCCCGCACCAG
>NW_006921857.1:310069-313033 GCF_000298275.1 Orycteropus afer afer | reverse complement strand
ATTATTAGTCAGGCCCCACCCCAGAGGCAAGAAAGGGAGGGGAATGCCAGGGATGACAAAAAGTCACAGTATGCAGGTAGGGGAGGGAGACAGACCCCACCCCAGAGGCAGGAAAGGGAGAGGAATGCTGGGAAGACAAAAAGCCACAGGATCCAGGTGGGATCCAGGTAAGGGGAGGGTGGAGAGGTTTCAAACAGCTAAGGGAGATGAACTTGTCTGTCAGTTTGTCATACTGTGGTGGCTTTCACATTGCTGTGAGGCTTGAGGCAGTGCCACTGGTGTTTCAAATGCCAGCAGGGCTGCTCTTGATGCACAGGTTTCAGTGCAGCTTACACACTGAGACAGACTAAGAGGAAGGAAGAGGCCATCCACTTCTCAAAGAATTGGCCAGGGAAAACCTTATGAATATCAGGAAACACTATCTTATATATTGCTGCGCAACTTTATGAATAGCCCAGAAACACTGTCCGATACAGTATAGGAAGATAAGCCCCTTGATCTGAAGGCACTCAAAATACAACTGGGAAAGAGCTGCCTCATCAGAGTGGAACCAACCTTAGTGATATGGATAAAGTAAAGCTTTCAGGACCTCCATTTGCTGACGTGGCACGACTTGAGGAGAAACAGCTACAAAGATCTATTAATAATCAACATGGAATGTATGAAGTATGAATCTAGGAAAATTGGAAGTTGTCAAAAATGAAATGGAATGCATTGATATCCTAGGCATTAGTGAGCTGAAATGGACTGGTTTTGGCCATTTTGAATCAGACAACCATGTGACCTACTATGCTGGGAATGAAAATTTGAAGAGGAATGGTGTGGTATTCATCATCAGAAAGGATGTTTCAAGATCTGTGCTGAAGTACAATGCTGTGAGTGATAGGATAATATCCAAGGAAGACCAGTTAATACTACTATTATTCAAATTTACGCACCAACCACCAAAGCCAAACATGAGGAAAGAGAAAATTTTTATCAACTTCTGCAATCTGAAATTGACTAACTGTGCAGTCAAGATGTGCTGGTTATCACAGATGATTGTAATGCAAAAGTTGGAAACAAAGAAGAATCATCAGTAGTTGGAAAATTTGGCTTTGGTGACAGAAATAACTCTGGATGTTGCATAATAGAATTTTGCAAGACCAACGACTTACTCATTGAGAATACCTTTTTTCAGCAACACAAATGGTGGTTGTACTCATGGACTTCTCCAGATGAAGTGCACAGGATTCAGATTGCCTATATCTGTGGCAAGAGGTGATGGAAAAGCTCAATGTCTTCAGCCAAAACAAGGCTAGGAACTGATTGTGGACCAGACCATCAACTGCTCTATGCAAGTTCAAGTTGAAGTTGAAGACAATTAAAACAAGTCCATGAGAGCCAAAATATGACCTGGAATATATCCCTCCTGAATTTAGAGACCATCTAAAGAATAGATTTGATGCATTGAACACCAATGACTGAAAACCAGAGGAAGTGTGGGATGACATCAAGAACATCATCTGTGAAGAAAGCAGGAGGTCATTAAACAGATGAGAAAAGAAGAAAAGACCAAAATGGATGTCAGAAGAGACTCTGAAACTTGCCCTTGAGTGGAGAGTGGCTAAAGCAAATGGAAGAAATGACAAGATAAAAAAGCTGAACAGAAGATTTCAGAGGGCAGCTTGAGCAGACAAAGCCAGTTACTATACTAAAATGGTCAGAGACCTGGAGTTAGAAAACCAAAAGGGAAGAACATGCTCAGCATTTCTCAAGCTGAAAGAACTGAGGAAAAGATTTAAGCCTTGGGTTGTAACACTGAAAGGGTCTATGGGCAAAATATTGAACGATGAAGGAAGCATCAAAAGAAGATGAAAAGAATACACAGAATCACTGTACAAAAAAGAACTGGTCTATGTTCATCCATTGCAGGAGGTGGCATATGTTCAAGAACCAATGGTATTGAAGGAAGCAGTCGAAGCTGCAGTGAAGGAATTGGTGAAGAACAAGGCTTCAGGAATGGATGGAATACCCATTGAGATGTTTCAACAAACAGATGCCCACTGGAGGCACTCATTCAGTTATGCCAAGAGATTTGGAAGATAGATACCTGGCCAACTGACTGGAAGACATCCATATTTGTACCCATTCCAAAAAAAGGTGATCCCACAGAATGTGGAAGTTATTGAACAATATCATTAATATTGCATGCAAGTAAAATCTTACTGAAGATAATTCAAAAACGGTTGAATCAGTATATTGACAGAGAACTTCGGAAAATACAAGGTGGATTCACAAGAGGACATGGAATGAGGGATATCATTGCTGATGTCAGATGGATCTTGGCTGAAAGCAAAGAATACCAGAAAGATGTTTCTTGTGTTTTATTGACCATGCAAAAGCATTTGATTGTGTGGATGATAACAAATTGTGGATAACATTGAGAAGAATGGGAATTCCAGAACACTTAATTGTACTTGTGAGGAACCTGTATATAGACCAGTAGGCTGTCTTTCAAACAGAACAAGGGGACACTGCATGGTTTAAAATCAAGAAGGGATTACACCAGGGTTGTATCCTTTAACCAATACTTATTCAATCTATATGCTGAGCAGATAATCCAAGAAGCTGGACTGTATGATTGAAGAATGTGGTATCAGGATTAGAGGAAGAATCATAACCAACCTGTGTTGTAAGAAGGGACCATTCCCTGGAGAAGGATGTCATGCTTGGTAGGGTTGAGGGTCGACGAAAGAGGGGGAGGCCTTCAATGAGATGGATTGATATGGTGGCTGCGATGATGGGATCAAGTATAGTAGGGACTGTGGGGCTGGCGCGGGATCGGGCAGTGTTTCGTTCTGCTGTGCATGGGGTCGCTATGAGTCGGAAACGACTCAACGGCACTTAACAATAACAACAGCAAGGCTGGGTTTACTCAGATGTTGCAGCTCTTTCCCGGTCCTATTTTGAGAGCCTTTTAGC
>NW_006921857.1:306568-309764 GCF_000298275.1 Orycteropus afer afer | reverse complement strand
TCCTGGCTTTTAATCCCCTTTCTCCTGCTCTTCTGGCCTGCTTCTTTGGGCATCCCTGAGTTGTCTCTCCTCACCTGTATCCCTGGGGCTGACTGCTCTTGTGTCCGGGTTCAAGGCTTTTGTTTCCTTTCTCCTGCTCTTCCGGCCTGCTACTCTGCGCGTCCCTGCGTTGTCTCTCCTCACCTGTAACCCTGGGGCTGACTGCTCTTCTGTCCGTGTTCAAGGCTTTTATTCCCTTTCTCCTGCTGTTCTGGCGTGCTACTCTAGGCGGGCCTGAGTTTCCCCTCCTCACCTAATCCCTTCGTCTGATTGCTCTTCTGTCTGGGTTCAAGGCTTTTATCCCCTTTCTCCTGCTCTTCTGGCCTGGTACTCTGGCATCCCTGCGTTGTCTCTCCTCACCTGTAACTCTGGGGCTATACGATGTATAGCACTGGGAAATCGGCTGCAAAGGACCTCTTTCAGGTGCGGAAGAGCAAAGATGTCTCCTTGAGGACTAAGGTGCACCTGCACAAGCTGTGGTATTTTCCATCACCTCATATGCATGCGAGAGCTGGACAGTGAATAAGGAAGACCAAGGAAGAGGTGATGCTTTTTAAGTTGTGGTGCTGGCAAAGAATGCTGAAAGTACCATGGACTGCTAAAGAACAAGCAAATCTGTCTTGGACAATGTGCAGCCGGAATTCTCCTTGGAAATGAGAATGGCCAGACTTTGTCTCACGTACTTTGGTCAAGTTATCAGAAGGGACCATTCCCTGGAGAAAGGATGTCATGCTTGGTAAGGTGGAGGGTCAACGAATGAGGGGAAGGCCCTAAACAAGATGGATTGACACAGTGGCTGTGGTGACGGGCTCAAGTAAAGCAAGGACTGTGGAGCTGGCAGGGGTCTAAGTGGTGTTTCATTGTGCTGTGCATAGGGTTGCTATGAGTTGGAGACAACTCAGTGGTACCTAACAACAATAACAAGTATTCACTGGTTTTCCTTTTAGGTGTATGGATATTATCCTATCACAGACAGCATTTTACTTCAGTGTAGGTCTTTTTTTTTAAAAAGTGCATTTTACTGAAATATAATTTATGTACAGTGAAAAATATACAAAACTAAAGTGACATGAGTCAATGCTTTTTTTTTTTTTTTTTTTTGCAGTGTTCTCTCCCCTTGCCTCCCACCTCTGGCAACCAACAAAGAACATCTCCCTCCATATATAAACCTTCCCTTGACCCTCCACAACAATGAACTAATATTATATCTGTTCTTCTGTGATTGACTTATTTCACTCAGCATAATGTCCTCCAAGTTCATCCATATTATGTGGTGTTTTGTGGATTCTACATTATTCGTTAGTGCTGAATAGCATTCCATTATGTATATATGCTATAGTTTGGTCATCCACTCTTCCACTATAAATCTTAGAGATAAGTTCCACTCCAGATTTGTAATTATTAGCAAATATGAATTTGTTGGTGTCATTTTTGTTATGTGGTTTTTTTGTGGTGTTGATTTCTTTGTTCCATATGATTTTCTATGCTGAGCTTATTTAATTTGTCAATCATGTAATCACTTCCTTCATTGCTGCTGTTTTAGTATTTGCTAAATATTTATGCTGGTCCTTTTTTTTTTTGATGTGAAGGTTTATCATTTTTCTTTGAGGTTACCCTGTGATTTATAGTTTTCTTCTCAAGTTAAGAACAGTCTGTTCTATCTTGTAGTTGTCTTGACTTCCCTACCATCTAGAAGTTCTGTAATGACACAGATTTTTCCTGCTTTTTATTTGTTGTCTTCATTTGTCAATTGATGTCTCTGGTTCCCTGTTAACAATCTTGTAAACTTCCATAGCTGAGTTGGTTTCTGGGTTATATGTGTGTTAATGGTCAGTTGTTGTTGGCTGTTGTTGCTTCTCTGTCCAAAGGGCTCCCTTTAGCATCTCTTGTAAGATTGCCCTGGTTTTAACAAATTCCCTTAATTTCTGCCTACCAGGAAATGTCCTAATTTCACCATTATATATGAGGGACAGTTTTACTGGGTACATAATTCTTGGTTGGAAATTTTTCTCTTTCAATGTTTTATATATACCATCCCATTGTCTTCTCACCTGCATGTTTTCTGTCGAGAAATCTGAGCTTAGTCTTATTGGTTACCCCTTGTAGGTAACTTTCTGTTTTTTTCTGTGCTGCTCTCATGGATCTTCCTTTCTCTTTGGTTTTGGTAAGTTTGATGATGATATGTCTGGTGATGTTCTTTTGGGGTCTATCCTGTTTGGGGTTCTTTGGACTTCCTGAATGGATATATTCTCATCTTTCATCATACCAGGAAAATTCTCTTCCAACAAATCTACAATTTTCTCTGTGGTTTTATTTGTCTCTTCATGTTCTGTAATTCTGATGACACATAGGTTATTCCTTTTGATGATATCCGACATGAACCTTAGGATTTCTTCATTTTGTTTTGATCTTTTTTCTGATTGATCCCTTTCCAAAGAAGTGTTCAGGTTTTGCCTTCAGTCTCCCTAATTCTGTCTTCCATTAATTAGATTCTGCTCCTTTGCCCATTTGATGACTTATTTATTTCTGAAAATTTAGTATTAATCATCTGGATTTCTGTGAGTAGAGTTTGTATCATTTCTAATTTTTCATTTATTTTGTCATTTTGTTCTTGTATTGTCTTTTGAAATTTTTCTAGGGTTTTCACAGTGTTTTCCTTGATCTTTCTCTCAATTCATTGAAGATACCTAAATATAATTCTTTTGAATTCCTTATTAGGAAGTTCCAGTGCTGCATCTTCCTCAGGGATATGTTTTGGGTCTGTATTCTGGTCCCTTGTTTCTTCTGCTTTATCTTGCTTCTTTGTGTGGACTGTGATGCTCTGTTGTCTCTGAGGCATTGTGAAGTTTTTGTGTTTATATTTAATTGGTGACTATATGTTGGAGTGACTTGCCCACAAGTTTTGTTTATTTTGTTTGTATGTTATCTACGTAAGCAGGGTACTGTGTTCCTGTATTCGCTAGTTGACAGCACTTATGCGCTCACCACTTGTTTCCTGTCCTGTCTTGTATGTCCCTGCCAACCTTGGCAAACACAGCCTATTCTTAAGTCCCTGGAATCCGAATGAGAATGCTATCACTTTAAAATCCAAAATGGTTGCCACTTGTAAAAATTCCAAGTGACTGTACCCTTGGTCACTGTAAATATCCAAAATGGC
>NW_006921857.1:297198-303493 GCF_000298275.1 Orycteropus afer afer | reverse complement strand
GATCATATGCCACTTCCTGAAATGGATGAAGATCGATCAGTTCTTTTTGGTACAGTGACTCTGTGTATTCCTGCCATCTTCTCTTGATGTTTCTTAGTTTAGGAGGCTAGAAGTCCGAGTTAATAGTGCCAGCTCTAGGGAGTGGGTGAAGGCCCCTCGATTTTGGGCTTAGCTCTGCTGTGTGTTCAAGGCCTACTAGAGTCGGAGGCTTTTTCTGACTCATGGAGCTGCTGGGTGCCGAAACGACAAACCCAATACTGACAGGTAAAATGTCACAGTTCCAAGATCAACAGGCATATGGCATGCCACTGATTCAAGTCCAGAAGCAATCCCAAAATTGGCAGGCAATGTGGCAGACCACTGGATAAAGACTCAACTAAATGCAGGATGCAGGTGTGCCTCACTACTATACCAATAAGCAACATCACAATTAATGGAGAAAAGATCGAAGTTGTCAAGGATTTTATTTTCCTTGAATCCACGATCAACATCTATGGAAGCAGCAGTCAAGAAATCAAATGTCATATTGCAATGGGCAAACTTGCTGCAAAAGACCTCTTTAAATTGTTAAGAAGCTAGGATATCACTTTGAAGACTAAGTTACACCTAACCCAAGCCATGGTATTTTCAGTTGCTTCATATGCATGTGAAAGCTGGACAGTGAATAAGGAAGACTGAGGAAGATTTAATGCCTTTGATTAAGGAAGACTGAAGAAGAGTTAATGCCCTTGAATAACAGGGTTGGCGAAGTATACTGAAAATACCATGGACTGCCGAAGAACAAACAAATCTACTCTGGAAGAATGCTACTTGCAAGCAAGAATGGCCAGACTTCGTATGACCTACTTTGATCATGTTGTCAGAAGTGACTGTTCCCTGGAGAAGGATATTATGCTTGGTATAGTCGAGGGTCAGTGAGAAAGGGAAAGACCCTCAACAAGATGGATTGACACAGTGGCTGCAGTGATATAGGCTTAAGTATAGCAGAGATTGTGAGAATGGTGTACTACTGGGCATTGTTTCATTCTGTTGAACTTAAGGTCATAATGAGTTAGAGTTGACTTGTCGGCACCTAACAACAACAAAGTGTGTTAAAAAGCTAGAGACCTTTCCCAGAGCTTCTGTTTATACTCTGGAAGCAAGCCACACCCGAAAAGCTACTCTCTAGCTGTGACAGCAGATTCCATCATGAAGGTGATTACTAATGTCATCATGAAGAATAATTACATCCATCTGCCCAGCCACTCAAAACCATGGCCCAGCCAAGTTGACACAAAACCTTAACTACTCCACATGTCCTTAAGATCACGTCTACTTTGAGGAGGCAGTTCTTGCTTAGTCCTGTTTTGAGTGTCTTCCAACCTGAGGGGCTCATCTTTCGGCACTATATCTGAAAATATGTTACTGCTATTCATAAAATTTTCCAGTAATATATCAGACAGTATTTCACTACTATTCATAAGTTTTTCAGTGGCCTGTTTTTTTAGAAGTGGTTGGACCCATTCTTTCTAGTCTGTCTTGTCTGGAAGGTCACTGAAACCTGTCCACCATGGGTGACCCTGCTGATATTTGAAATACTGGTGGCATAGCTTCTAGTCTCATAGAAATACTCAAGCCACCACAATGTGACAAACTGACAGGTGTTTGGTGGAGGTGGTGCTTTAAAAGTCCAACTCATAGTGATTTTTAAAGCATTGAGACTGCTTAGTGCTGGGAAGACAATGAAGTCACAATTTTAAAAAATATCAATTCTAGGAAGTCAAATATGCAACAAGTATAGTAATAGAGTCCTTTGGGAAATGTTAATCATTTGTTTATAAAGTATTTATAAATTTGTTTTGAAGACTGGTTTAATTCTTTTCCATTGAAGCTTAAACTAGAGCCTTTGATGTGTCTTTGCCTCACTTTCGAACAAGAAAATCTCTACTTTTTTCTCAGAAAATTAGGGGAGGTGGCTGTTAGAATGCCACAAAAGTTTAGTGAGTAAAGAGGTATTAGATTTTCACTGTAAAATTTAATGGCATAAATGGAACATATAGAAAGGAAGTAACTAATACTGTTTGTATTCATTTTGAATTTTTCAGGCACTTGACTAAATTTTTTTTCTATTTTTTCTTGTTAAATTACGTTTTCTTCCCCCTCTACTCTCTTAGCTTGATAAAATGTCAGAAGTAAATCTGTCATAGTCTCTTTCTTTTGAAAGGTTATGAACAATAGCACTGGAGACTTAGGTTGAACCACTTGGTTGGTTCCTAATATGCCATTTTGGTGTATTTTCCCTTAATGTCAGTTGAGAAACACTTCAAGTACTTCATAAAAGTTTGTAATTTCTCTGATGCATTTAATTGAAAATTAATGCTTTTTCATTTAAAAATAAAAATCCACAATTTAAATTTTGAACATTGATATTTCTGACAAAATGTTGAAAGCAGAGTTATTTAACATTAAGAATTGATATTCAAATTATTGTGTTTTGTAGAATGCATCAGAGATTAAAATAGCAGAAGAAAATGGAGCTGCATTTGCAGGAGGAACTAATCTGATTCAGAAGGTACGGTATTGTTTTCATGTTTAGTAGTTACAGAGAATGTTCTGTGATGTTTGCCATCCATTGATTTATTACATGTGAAATATAACCTCTGTGCCCATATCTTTTGATAAAACAATTAGTGGAACTTTATAGAACAGGAAAAATTTTCCTACTTTCGAAATCCAGGTAAGAAAAAACTATTCAGACAATGTGATATTAATTATGCTTGATTTACATTTAGTTTTTTTGCTGCTTGCTTTGTGTCTATGAGAATGGATGGGTAAGTTGGAAGGGGCAACATGACCATGTGGTTTTGAATGAGAGATTCAAATTGGGATCCAAAACACATGATATCTTCTTGTTTTGAAGATCACATATTTGTTTTGCTTCCATAGAGTGAAAAGTATGATCTGCTTAGTAGATCAGAAAATCTGATGTCTATAATATGGTATTTTGGGTTACTCTTAATATTTATCCTCAATTCAAGGTAGCACATGCACAGCATTGTAGTGACAAATGATTATATAGCCTGCTTTTAGAAATTAACAGAACTTGTGGATCCTGCTTGAAAATAAAAGCAACTTGAGGTAGGAGTAAGAGGCACATCTGGTGAATTCTGAAATACAAAAGATTCTCCTTTATGGTTTCCCAAAGCTCCTCTTCTAAATGTAATCATTTAGATAATATTTGACTGCTATTGAGTCAATTACAACTCATAGCGACCCTGACTGAGTTTCTGAGGTGGTAAATATTTACAGAAGTAAATTGCCCAGTCTTGGTTCTGCAGAGTAGCTGGTGGGTTTGAACCACCAACCTTCTGGTTAGCAGTCAGATGCCTTAGGCGCTGTGCTACCAGAATTCCTTTATATGTATATGTGTATACACATATACAAATATGCATGCTCTGGTGGCATAGTGTTATGTACTTGGCTGCTACTTGAAAGGTCAACAGGTCAAACCTATTTCTATGGGAGGAAAATGTGGCAGTCTTCTTCCAGAAAGATTACAGCCTTGGAAGCCCTGTGGGGCAGTTCTGCACTGTCCTATAGGATTGCTATGAGTCTGAATTGACTCAGTGGCAAAGGGTTTGGTTTGGTTTATGTATGCTATATTGGAGCAGAAAAAAGTAACTTGAAAATTTAGCCCTTATTTCATATCTAAATCCTCATTTGAGGAAGTTTTGACTAGGGATTTCCTTGAGATATACAGCAATACTTGTAGTTTGATGTTTTCTATGCTGCTGGTACTCTACATTTAATGGGCATTTTTAAGGAGAGTGTCTAGAATGATTGATTTTTGGGAATGGAACTAGTGGAAAATAGGAAGGAACTATGCTTTACTATAGATTCTAAGCCAAAGCCAGAGGGTGGTATCCAGTTCTTTCTACTGTATCATTAATATTAATTTTAAAAATTGTTAAAATTATTTTAATTATAAAAAAATAGACATACCGCAAATATTTGAATTTTTTTAAAAAGTGTTTATTGTGATTTGGGTGGAAGTTTACAGAGCAAATTGGTTTTGCATTCAATAATTCATATCTATCTTGATTTGTGACATTGATTGTAATCCCCGCAATGTAACAGCACTCTTCCTACTTCTTCCTTGTGTTTACCATTTCCATTCATTTTTCTTTCCTATGCCTTCCTTCCTTCTGAGCTTTATCCTTGGGCAAATGCTGCCCTTTTGATCTCATGTAGTTGGTTGTTCTAAGGATTGTGTACCTCCCTGGTTTATTGTTCACTTTATAGTCCTGTCTATTGTTTGGATGGAAGTTGAACCTTGGGGCTGCTTTCAGCTCAGGCTTAAAGGGTGTCTATGGGCCTTAGTCCCAGGATTCTACTAGTCTCTATCAGACCAGTAAGCCTGGGCTTTTTGAGTTTTGTTCCATATTTGTCTCCCACTGTATCCAGGACCTCCTACTGTGATCTCTTTCAGAGTGGTCAGCAGTGGTAGTGGGCACTATCTACTTCTTCTGGTTTCAGGGTCAGGAAGTTGGGGTTTCCATGATCCATTAGTCCTTTGGACTAGTTGTTTCCAAGCGTATTTGATTTTCTTTACTCTTCTTTGCTCTGGACAAGGAGAGATCAATAGTTGTACTTTAGATGGCCCCTTGCAAAAACTTTTAAGACCCCAATACTACTACTCACCAAAGTAGGATGTAGAACAATGTCTTTGTGGATTGTGTTATGCCAGTTGACCTAGATGTCCCCTGAGATATGATCCTAAGCTCCCAAGCCCAGTGACTTATTTCCTCAAGGTATTTGGTTATAGCTGGGAAATTTTCACAGTCTTGCCCCCTGTATGCTCTACTATATTCTTGGATATATTTTAGCGCCTATAAATACATAGGAGCTGTGGTGCCGTAGTGCTTAAGGCATTTGACTGCTAACTAAAAGGTTGACGGTTAAAACTGTGGCCGCTCTGTGGAAGGAAGATGGGGCAATCTACTTCCGTAAAGATTTACTGCCTTGGAAACCCGATGGGGTTGCTATGAGTTGGAATTGACTTGATGACAGTGGGTTTTTTTGGGGGGTTTATAAATACATATGTAGAAATACCCTCTGTCAAACCTATATATAGCTGTGGGTGTTGTCTCATTTCCCTTCCCACCCCTGTTCACCTTGCATATCTATTTATATATCCATTCATAGATTATTGTTACTACTATTATTGCCTGATTATGTATGTAATAGTATTTACCTTTGTGGCATTTAACTCTTGTGCTTCTCTCAGTGTCATCCTTTGTCTTGATCATTTTATGCTGATAACGCCTTTCTCTTCATCCAAGTTAGTATGTGTCTACTTTCTGGTTAGTGATTACCCTTCCCTTCTGCTCCCACCCAGATAACCTTTAAACAATGTTTCTTTCTGTGAGTAAACTTTTTCTTGACTTTATAATAGTGGTCTCATATAAAATTTGTCCTTTTGTGATTGAGTAATTTCACTCAGCATAATGTCTCCCATGTTATGAGGTGTCTTGCAAATTCATTGTTACTCATTAACATGTAGTATTACATTGTATGTAAGTACCATAATTCATCTGCTGATGAGCACTTAGTTTGTTACCATCTTTTCCTTTGGTGAATGAAATTGCTATGAACATGGGTATGCATATATCTATTTGTTTCATGACCCTTATTTCTCTGGGATATATACCTAGTAGTGATTTTGCTGAATTGTATGATATTTCTCTTTCCAACGTTTTAAGAAGGTACCATACCATTTTCCACAGTGGTTCCACCATTTCACAGTCTCACCACCAATGTATGAGGGTTCTAGTCTCTCCACATTCTTGACAACATTTGTTGTTTTCTGTTTTTTTGAACTTTGCTATTATTGCTAGGGTGATATGGTAGTTAAAGTTGTATGTCAGTTTGGCTGGGCTGTGGTTTTGAGTGGCAGGGGTAGCTTCATGTGGTTATTCCCCATGATGGGATTGTAATCACCTCTAAGGTGGAATCTGCTGTGAGGAGCTAAGGAGCTGCCTTTGGGAAATGGCCTGCTTCCAGTATATAAGGAGAAGCTTTAGGAAAGGTCTCTAGCTTTTGGCACATCTGGATCCTGCATTTGGCTGAGTTCTCATCTCAGTAGCCTCCCATGTTGCCTGCCAATCTTGGGATTGATTGTTCTGGATTTCTATCTGTAGATTTAGAATCATTTCTCATTTTTCATTTATTTTGTCATTTTGTTCTTGTATTTTCTTCCAGAATTCTTCTAGGGTTTTTTCTATGTTTTCCTCGGTCTGTCTCTCAATCCTTTGAA
>NW_006921857.1:273096-297098 GCF_000298275.1 Orycteropus afer afer | reverse complement strand
TGCTTCTTCCTCAGAGATGTGTTTTGGGTCTGTATCCTGGTCCCTTGTTTCTCCTGCTTTATCTTGCTTCTTTGTGTGGACTGTGATGCTCTGTTGTCTCCAAGGCATTGTGACGTTTTTGTGTTTATATTTAATTGGTGATTATGTGTTGGAGTGACTGAACCAAAATTTTCATTTTCTTTGTTTTGTTTGTATGTTATCTATACAGGCAGGGTACTGTGCTGTGCTCCTCTATTCACTAGTTGACAGTACTCACCACCTCTCTCCTTTTCTTTTGTCAGCTTCTCATGTGTCTTTGCCAACCCTGGCAAATAGAGCCTGTTCTTAGGTCCCTGGAATAGGAATGAGAATGCTATCACTTTAAAATCCAAAATGGTTGCCACTTGTAAACATTCAAAATGGCTGTGCCCTCAGTCACTTTGAATATCCAAAATGGCCACCACTTGTAGACATTCAAAATGGCTCAGTCACTTTAAATATCCAAAATGGCCACTGCTTGTAAACATTCAAAATGGCTGCACCCTTGGTCACTTTAAATATCCAAAATGGCCACCACATGTAAACAATCAAAATGGCTGCGCCCTGTGGACAACAGAAAGTCCATAGTTCAGGTTGTCTCCCTCCTTACTGTTGACCTTCCTAGTCATAGGCCTCCAGAGCAGTTGTCCCTGCAGCCCTTGGTGACCAGGGCTGATCTTTAGGTCAATTCTCAGGTCCTAACACCACTTGGAAATATTCAGGCTGTTGGTCTTGTCAGAGTAGCTGACAGTCCACAGCTCCGACAACCTCTGTACTCACTGCTTTTGTTTAGGTTTTTCCACTAGTTGGTGCCTAATCCACTTCTGTATAGTTCCTTTCAAAGCTCAGGGTTCCAGGATTATATTCTGTATCTCTGTCAATTGGTTTTTCTTTTCTTTGTTGAAGAGAATCTGTATCACTTGTCCACCTATTCCTCCATATTACTGGAAGTCTTATATTCTTCCATTTATGTAGGTCTCTTAAAGTAGTGTTTTGTAGTTTTCTTTGTATAGGTCTTTTGTATTTCTGGTTAGATTCATTCCTAAGTACCTTATCTTTTGGGTGGTTATGGTAAATGGTATTGTTTTCCTTTTCAGCGTTCTCTGTTAGTGTAGAGCAATCCAACTGATTTTTGTGTGTTTATCTTGTACCTTGTCATTTTGCTGAATCCTTCTGTTAGTGACAGAAATTTTGTTGTTAAGGCCCTGGTGTTTTCTGTGTATAGGATCATATCATCTGCAAATTGAGATAGTTTTACTTCTTTTTTGCCAATTTGGATTCCTTTTATCTCCCTTTCTTGTTTATTACTCTGGCTAGGACTTCCAGTACAATATTGAATAGGAGGGAGATGATTATGGGAATCCTTGTCTGGTACCTTTTCACAAGGGGAATGTTTTCAGTCTTTCTGTTGGAAATAATGTTGGCCGTTAGTTTTGTATAAAAAAACACAAAAACAAAACTCACTGCTGTCAAGTCAGATCCGACTCATAGCAACCCCTTCTTGGGTTTCCAAGGCGGTATCTCTATGGAAGTAGATTGCCCAGTCTGCCTTCTGAGGAGTGGCTTAATTATGTTGAAGTATTTCTCTTCTATTCCTATTTTGCTGAGAGGTCTTTTTTTTTTTTTTCCTATCAAGAATGGGTATTCCATTTTGTCAAATGCCTCTTCTACATCGATTGATATGATCATGTGGTAATATTTTTATTTGTTTTATTTATATGGTGGATAACATTTATTGTTTTTCTGATGTTAAACCATCCTTGAATACTTGGTGTGAATCCCACTTGGTCATGATGTATTATTTTTTTTTTATATGTTGTGAGATTCTGTTGGGTTGGATTTTGTTGACAATTTTTGCATCTGTGTTCATGAGGGATATTGGACTATAATGTGCTTTTATAGTGGTATCTTTGCCTGGCTTTAGTATCATTGTTATGTTTGCTTCATATATTGAGTTCAGGAGTATTCCATTCTTTTCTGTAGTCTGAATAGTTTGAGTAGAATTGCTGTCAGTTCTTCTCTGAGTGTTTGGGCTAGGACTTTTTTTGTTGGGAGTTTTTTTATGACCTCATGAGGTCATAGGTTTCTTCTTTTGTGATGAGTCTGTTAAAATTTTCTTCCTCAGATTGTGTTAGTTTTAGTAGGTAGTGTGTTTCTATAAATATGTCCATTTCTTCTAGGTTTTCAAATTTGTTAGAATAAAATTCTTCATAGTATTCTGTTACTATCATTTTTATTTCAGTTGGTTCTGTTGTGACATGTATTTCAATTTTATTAGTGTATTTTCATCTTGTCCTTCTTTTCCTTTGTTAAATATGCCAGTGATTTGTCAATTTCATTAATCCTTTCTACAAATCAACTTCTAGTCATACTGATTTCTTCTGTGGTTATTCTATTTTCTGTTTCATTTGTTACTGCTGCTTTCTTCTGTTGACTGTGTTGTTGTTGTTATGTGCCGTAGAGTCGGCCCCGACTCATAGCGACCCCTCCTTGGGTTTCCAAGGCAGTATCACTACGGAAGTAGATTGCCCAACCTTCCTTCCGAGGAGTGGCTGGTGGATTTGAACCACCAACCTTCTGGTTAGCAGTCAAATACCTTAAGCACTATGCTACCAGAGCTCCTTCTGTTGACTGTAGGCTTCTGTTTTTACTGTTCTTTTTCTTATTGTTGGAGATGTTAGGTTAAGGTGTTGAGTTTGGTTCTTCATTTTTGATTTGGACATTTATTACTGTAAGTTGCCTTTTTACATTGCTTTTGTTGTGTCCTACTGATTTTGATATGTAGTGTTTTCATTCTTGTTTGATTCAAGGAATTTTTCTATTTCCTGTCTTATTTGCTATACTACCTCGGAGCTTTTTTTTTTTTTTAAAAAAATTTTATTGTGATTTGGGTGAAAGATTACAGAGCAAATTCACTTTCCATGTAGCAGTTCACATACATTTTATCCATGACATTGACTACAATTTACCACAATTCAACAGCGCCCTTCCCACTTCCTCCCCATGGTTACCTCTTCTGTGTCCTTCCTTCCGTGCATTCCTGTCCCCTGAGCTATGTCCTTGTGCATACACAGCCCTTCTATTCTCCCATGATTGTTCTCTCCAAGGAGTGTATCTACTTAGTGTAAATGTTCACCTCATATGCCTGTCTTTTATTTGGCTGGAAGCCACAGGTGTGGGTTCAATTTCAGACCTGAAGGGCAGCTAGGGGCCATAATCTGAATAGTTCCACTAGGCTCTATCAGACCAGTAAACCTGGTCCCTCTTTTTGTTTCAAATGATTTTGAGTTTTGTTCCACATTGTTCTCCTATTCTATCCAGCATCTCCTACATAGATGCCCCTCCGAGTGGTTGGCAGTGGTAGCTGGGCACTATCTAGTTCTTCTGGTGTCATAGTCATATAGGCTGAGAATCACATGGTGTACCAGTCGTTTGGACTAATTGTTTCCCTGAATCTTTGTTTTTCTTAATTCTTCTTTGCTCTGGACAAGGAGAGACCTATTGTTGCATCTAGATGACTGCTTGCAAGCTTGTAAGATACCAGTCACTACTTGCCAAAGTTGGAGGTGGAACAGTGTTTTGTGTAGTGTGTTATGCCAATTGAGCTTGATGTCCCCTGCTACTATGGTCCAAAGCCCACAGGTTCAACTACTTGCTCCTTCTGGGTAGCTGGCTGTGCCCAAAAAGTAACTACAAGCTTGTCCCTTGTCAGCTCTACTATACACCTGGGAATTCTTACAAAACATACCAGTACACTTATAGAAACATTGTCCGCCAGCCCTATACATGGTCTTGGGCACATTCCCCCCTGCATAGACATACCTAATAGTTCAGCCTGTCCACCATCTATCCACCTGTATATTCATGTTTGCCTTCACTGACTGCAGTACTGTGTGTGCAAAAAGGTTCATGTTTGTTGTCTGTACCTACCACGTACCTCTCTATGTCTTCTACTTCCTCAGTATCACTGTGTTGATCACTCACATTTGGTACATTGCCCTTTCCTTGATCTCTTTTGCTGAAGTGACCTAGGTACATTGTTTTGAATTCTTATCAGATAGTTCCAGTAGCATTTCTTCCTCTAGAAGATTTTCTGGCCCTGTAGTTTGGTCACTTTTTTGAGCCATCTTGGCCTGTTTTTTGAGGCTGATTTAACATGTCTGTTTTCCCTAAGACATTGTGATGTTATTATATTAATTTGTTTGCTGTATGTTGTTTTGCTTCCTTTGGAGTTTTTGTTAACTTTTAATATATCCAGGTAACTTGTTGGACATGCTACTCTGATTAGTAATTTATCAGCATTGGGGAACTCATTGCCTGTCTCTGGGTGGATTTGGTAGCTATTGGAAGTGTGGGTGGGAGTCTGATTGCTGGTCATGTAGAATAGCTGAGTGCAGTCTTTGTGGGTTTCGGCCACTGTCTGTTGTCAATCCAGTCGTGCTGGAGTGGGTGGTGGCACTTGCCTGTAGGAGAGGTGGCAGGTGTTGTGGGTATGGCTGGATAGGATTTGTGGGTCCTGACTGATATGGAAAATAAAAAGTGGAAGTGGATAGGAAGAAATAAAAAATATGGTGACAGTATTGGAGAAGGGAAACCAGTGAAGCTTGTGTGTGTGTGTGTGTGTGTGTGTTATGACAAGAGGTTTATTTCAGGAAATTACTTGTGTGGTGGTAGAGGCTGGCAACTACTTCCTCCCTGGATTCCCCATTTCCATTTGTGCTTTGTTCCTGCCCCTTCCTGCTTTCTGAGTTTGGTTTTGGGCAAATACTGCTCATTTGATCTTGTATGGTTGACTAATCCGAGGAGTGCATTCCTCATGAGTATTACTGTTCACTTTATATAGTCTGTGCTTGACTGCAAAGTGATCCCTGGGTTAAGTTCCAGGTTTGAAGGATGTCTAAGGGTCACAGTCTCAGGGATTCCCACAGTCTCTATCAGACCAGTAAGTCTGGTCTTTTTATTATTGTTATTATTTTGAATTTTTTTCTACATTTTCCTCCCATTCTGTCTAGGACCTCTATGGTCCTGATCAGAGCGGTTTGTAGTGGTAGTCAGGCACCATCGGCACCATCTAGTTTTTCTGGTCTCAGGGTAATAGAGATTGTGGTTCATGTGGCCAACTAGTCCTTTGGACTAATTGATTGTCTTAGTCTGATTTTCTTCACTCTTCTTTCCTCTGGATGGGGAGAGGCCAATGATATGCTTGATTCTGAGGAATTTTTGAACAGTGTTTTTAGTTGTTGCTAACACATGATTTCCATCCACAGTTTTGTATAATTTTAAGACATGTTTAGTCATCTTGTGGGTAACTAAAGCATAACATTCCAAAATAGAATTTTAAATTTCAAAGAGCATGTCATAGAATCAGTATGGGAAGGTCTTAGAATAGAAATGCTGCATATACTTCTTCGACATTTCAAACTTGCCTCTTCTTTTATATTTCCAGAGATGAGAGCCCTGGTTCTAGAACAACACTACCTGTGCTTAAATTCCTACTCTGTCTTTTATGAGTGCACACATGACTCATCCTCCTTGAGTCTTCCCTTTTCTGGAAAGTGTTGTCAATATTAGTACTTGCTTCAAAGGGTTATTGTGAAGACTAAATGAATCACCATGTAAAATATTTAGCAGGGTACATAGCACATGATAAGTGATCATCCAGTGTTAGTTATTATTGTTAAGGGAAGGAACATAGTATGTTATTTAGAAAGTAAAGCATTTCTAAAAAGAAAGAATAGTAACAGGAAGATATGATTCCAGAATCATTGCTTAATTTTGGTTCAGTTCAGATTTTTAGGGTTTAGTCTGTAGCTCCATACCAACATTTTGAATGGCATGTTGTAAGATTTCATGTCAGTCAATCAATCAATCAATCAATAGATAGATAGAGAGAGAGAGAGAGAGAGAGATAAATAAATAAATACATAGATAGGTAAATAAATAAAATGGTGAAATATTTCTTGCCCAAGCAGTATTGTTCTAAAGAGTTGCTTCATTTATAATCAACAAAAAATTTTAATTTAATATTTTGTTGTAGAATGATAATTATGTTGGATACTTACCTGAGTTAATTAGAAATGTCCGTTTTAAAGTGAGTATTATCCTCTTTGCTTTTAATGTAGAATTAGGGTCTTGATAATAAACTATAAGTGAACCTGCCTTTGACTACCTCCCTGTTTTTATTTTTAGTTATTGGCTACAAAGAGAATTTTAGTTTCAGTTCTTTGTGAAAATAATTATAGATTCAGGTCTCTTAATGCTCTAAGTTTAAGAATACAATGGGGTTGCTAAGTGAATTTGGTAAGCAGTTGGTATTAATTTTACATGTGATCTATTGTAAAATTTCAATTTGTTTCTACAGTTTTTGATGAACATGTGAGTTAAACTGTGCTGGATTGTGTAAGCTATGTATATATCAGTGCTGTGTTGTTCAAGTTTATAACACTTTTGCCTAACCTAACTGCATGGAAGAATTCAGTTTATTAAAGTGTCTTCTTAAAAAATGAATGTGCCCATTTTTAATGGAAAATCAGAAAATGTTTGGCTTTTGATGGTTTTCGTAACTGGTAAATGTACTCATATGACCCATAATGTCTTTTTACTGAATTATAAGAGTAATTACTATATTAAACTTAAAGTTTTAATTTACAAAAGGATAATGCTTTTCATATTATCTGAAGATAATTGTTTTTTTCCTTGATTTTCAGATTTTGGCTGATGAAATTCATGCAGACTTTTATGTAGCTGTTCCAGAAATAATGCCTGAACTTAATCCACTAAGGAAGAAACTAAAAAAAAGATTTCCAAAGCTTATTCGAAGTAAGGAAGAATTTTTTAAAAAAATGATTTCAATATGCTATCAACAACCATTTTCTTAGCTTTTTTCAGTTGTTGTTGTTACGTGCTGTCGAGTCGGACCCGACTCACAGTGACCCCTCCTTGGGTTTCCAAGGCAGTATCACTATAGAAGTAGTTTGCCCCATCTTCCTTCTGAGGAGTGGCTAGTGGGTTTGAACCACCAGCCTTCTGGTTAGCAGTCAAGTGCCTTAGGCACTACGCTATCAGAGCTCCCTTTTTTCAGTTAGCAAACAAAATTGCAAGTATTATGTAGAATAAATAATATGTCCTATTTTTTAAATTTTGTGTTATATGAGAACATATGGATCAGATTATTTTTCTTTTGCTATTGATATTGATAAACTAATATAGTTTTGAAACCTACTTAGATTTTAGTACCAGTTCTTTAAATTTAGTCTATTCAAAATAGCTGACTGTGTTAACTACTAAGTATGCTATCTTTGTACTATTTTATTGACAGTTTTACCACTTTATCACAATAATATGCATGTTCATTTTCTTAAGCATTCAACATATATATGATATGAGTGCTTATGAACAAGTATGGGACTCTACAGATATTTTTCCTGAAGGATATTTTCTCTTCAGGAACTTTTCCCTTATGGATATTTCCCTCTTGGGAAACCTTGTAAAAGAGGTAAGTTTGGTAAATATATAGCCATATTATAAAATGTGAGGTATTATATGATAAATTTACAAGGTGCTGTGGTGTTTAGTAGAGGAAGAGTTTACATTTAGTTGGGGAAGTCAGAAATGGCATCATGCAAGAGGAAACATTTAAACTGCACCTTGAATAATTAGATGAGTGCCTAAGGGGAAAATTATTTTAACTAATTATAGACAATAAAGTGAGTAAGAAATTACAGAACAGGTATAAAAAGTAGCAGTTAATTCTCTTTGTCTGAAATGAATGATAACCCCACGTTGAACTAATGGAGAATAGTGGAAAATGATGTGGGAAGGTAGATTGATGCCATATTGAAGAGCATCTTGAGTGATGGGCTAATGAGCATGGACTATTATTCTGTATCCTACAGAAATCTCTTAGAATTGTTGGAGGTGGGGTATAACATGATTGGTGTGGTGTTTAAGCACTTGGCTGCTAACCAAAAGCCAGCAATTCAAACCCACCAGCTGCTCTGTCAGAGAAAGATGAGACAGTCTGCTTCTGTACAGATTTATAGCCTTAGAAACCCAATGGGGCAATTTTACTCTGCTATAGAGTAAACTATAAACTATTAACTATATAAACTATTCATAAAGTTTTCCAGTAATATATGAGACAGTTTTTTTTCACTGCTATTCATAAAGTTTTTAATGGCCAATTCTTTGAGAAGTGGATGGCCCCTTCCTCCTTCAGAGACATTTGCAAAAGAATATTTCAAGATCTATCCTGAAGTACAATGCTGTCAGTGATAGGATAAAATCCATCGCCTATAAGGAAGACTGGGAGCTCTGGTAGCATAGTACCTAAGGCACTGGACTGCTAACCAGAGGGCTGGTGGTTCAAACCCACCAGCAACTCCTCGGAAGGAAGATGGGGCAATCTACTTCCGTAGTGATACTGCCTCAGAAACCCAGGGAGGGGTCACTATGAGTCGGGTCCGACTCGAGGGCACATAGCAGCAACAACAACATAAGGAAGACCAGTTAATACTACTGTTATTCAGATTTATGCACCAACTGCCAAAGCCAAAGCTGAGCAAATTGAAGATTTTTTACCAACTTCTGAAGTCTGAAATTGACCAAACAGCCCATCAAGAAATGTTGATTATCACTGGTGATTGGAATGTAAAAGTTGGAAACAAAGAAGAATCACCGGTAGTTGGAAAATATGGCCTTGGTGATAGAAATAACACAGGAGATAGCATGATGGAATTTTGCAAGACCAATGGCTTATTCATTGCAAATACCTTTTTTCAACAATCCAAATGGAGGCTATACACATGGACTTCACCAGATGGAGTGAGTACACAAGAATCAGATAGACTACATCTATGGCAAGAGGCAATGGGGAAGCTCAATATCTTCAGCCAATGCAAGGGCAGGAGCTGACTGTGGAACAGACCATCAATTGCTCATATGCAAGTTTAAGTTTAAGTTGAAAACAATTAAAACAAGTCCACAAGAGCCAAACTATGACCTTGATGATATCCCTCCTGAATTTAGAGACTATGGTAGTTAAGTGTGTGTGTCAACTTGGCTGGGCCTGGTTGAGTGGCTGGGCAGCTGGATGTAGTTATTCCCCATGGTGAGATTGGTAATTAACCCATGTTGTTTGGTGAGATCAGAACTGTGCCTTTTCACTTGTCAACCTTGGGTTTGTCAGCCTCAGTAGCCAGCTGCTGCCTGAGTGAAAAAAAGCCTCTAGCTTCATTGGGCTGGGAGCAAGAGGCAGAGCTGAAGTCGAAGGTTGAGGGGCTTTCACTCAGCCCCAAGAGCCTGGCACTTTGAACTCAGACTTCTAGCCTCCAAAAATTGTAAGAATAAATTCCTGTTTGTTAAAGCCAAACCATTTGTGGTATATTCCTCTCAGAGTGGCACTAGGTAATCCAAACAGAGACCATCTAAAGAACAGATTTCATGCATTGAACACCAGTGACTGAAAACCAGAGGAATTGTGGGATGACATCAAGAACATCATCCATGAAGAAAGCAAAAGGTCATTAAAAAGACAGGAAAGGAAGAAAAGACCAAAATGGATGTCAGAAGAGATTCTGAAACTTGGCCTTGAATGGAGAGTGGCTAAAATAAGTGGAAGAAATGACAAGATAAAAGAGCTGGACAGAAGCTTTCAAAGAGCAGCTCAAGAAGACAAAGCCAATTACTATAATGAAATGTGCAAAGACCTGGAGTTAGAAAACCAAAAGGAAAGAATATGCATGACATTTCTCAAGCTGAAAGAATTGAAGAAAAAAATTAAAGCTTTGAGTTGCAATACTGAAAGATTCTATGGGCAAAATATTGAATGATGCAGGAAACATTCAAAGAAGATAGAAAGAATACACAGAGTCACTCTATGAAAAACAATTGGTCAGTGTTCATCCATTTCAGGAAGTGCCAGATGATCAAGAACCAATGGTATTGAAGCAAGAAGTTGAAACTGCACTGAAGGAATTGGCAAAGAACAAGGCTCCAGGAATTGACAGAATACCCATTGAGGTGTTTCAACAAAAGGATGCTGCCCTGGAGGAACTCACTTGGCTATGCCAAGACATTTGGAAGACAACTCCCTGGCCAACTGATTGGAAAAGATCCATATGTGTATCCATTCCAAAGAAAGGTGATCCCACAGAATGTGGAAATTACTGAACAATATCATTAATATTGCATACAAGTAAAATCTTGCAGAAGACAATTAAAAAATGGTTGCAGCAGTATATTGGCAAAGAACTTCCAGAAATGCAATCTGGATTCAGAAGAGGATGTGGAACAAGGGATATCATTGCTGATGTCAGATGGATCTTGGCTGAAAGCAAAGAATACCAGAAAGATGTTCACTTGTGTTTTATTGACTGTGCGAAAGCTTTCAATTGTTTGTATCATAACAAATTATGGATAACATTTTGAAGAATGGGAATTCCAGAATACTTAATTGTGTTCATGAGGAACCTGTACATAGACCAAGAGGCTGTCATTCGAACAGAACAAGGGGATACTACATGGTTTAAAATCAGAAGGGAGTGCATCAGGATGTATCCTTTCACCATACTTGTTCAATCTGTATGCTGATCAAATAGTCCAAGAAGGTGGACTATATGAAGTAGAATGTGGCATCAGGATTGGAGGAAGACTCATTAACAACCTGTGATACACAGATGACACAACTTTGCTTACTGAAAGTAAGGTTGACATGAAGCATTTACCAATGAAGATTAAAGACTGCAGTCTGCAGTATGGATTACATCTCAACATAAAGAAAATGAAAATCCTCACAACTGGACCAATCAGCAGCATCACAATAAATGGAGAAAAGATTGAAGTTGTCAAAGATTTCATATTACTTGGTACCAAAATCAGCACCAATGGAAGCAGCAGTTAAGACATCTGATGACGTATCACGCTGGGGAAATCTGCTGCAAAAGACCTCTTTAAAGGGCTGAATAGCACATATGTCTCTTTGAGGACTAAGGTGCACCTAACCCAGGCCGTGGTATTTTCAATAATCTCTTATGCATGTGAGAGCTGGACAGTGAATAAGGAAGACTGAAAAAGAGTTGATGCTTTTGAATTGTGGTGTTGGTGAAGAATACTGAAAGTACCACGGACTGCCAAAAGAAGTAACAAATCTGTCTTGGAAAAAGTGCACCCGGAATGCTCCTTGAAAGCGAGAATGGCTAGACTTCATCCGACCTGCTTTGGTCATGTTGTCAGAAGGGACTATTCCCTGGAAAAGGATATCGTGTTTGGTAAAGTGGAGGGTCAACGAAAAAGGGGAAGGCCCTCAATGAGATGGATTGACACAGTGGCTGCAATGATGGGCTCAAGTATAGCAAGGATTGTGAGGCTGGCACAGGACTGGGCAGTATTTCGGTCTGTTGTACACAGGGTTGCTATGAGTTGGAGATGACTAGAAGGCACCTGACAACAACAGTAGGGTAGCTGTGTGTTGGAATTGATGTTTTTTGTTTTGTTTTGTTTTGTTTTGTTTTCTGGGAAGAATTAGTTAAGATGTATTGTTGAGCTGAGAGACCAGTTAAGATGCAATTGTAAGAGACTAATAAAGGTAAGATATATTTATACTAAGGTTTTCATAAGAGTCTGGAGTGAAGAAGACAAGTGTAAAATACTTACGACTTGGTGACTACTTAGAAATGGAGAGGTTGAGAGAAAGAAAGGAGTCAAATGATGCTGAAATTTTTAAGCCTATGGGCCTCTTAATATGATGATGTCATTAATAGAAACCAGGAGTACATTTAGAAAGAAAAATATGTTCATTTGCAGACATGGTGTGTTTCAAGTGCTGCTGCAAAATTGATATAGATAGGTATTAGTTCAAGAAAAATTTTCAAGTGTAAAGAGAACATGTATTTTTAAGTTTTCTAAGTAGATTTGTCCAGAAATTTCAACTTTAGTTGAACTAAAGAAAGAAGAAAACCTGCTAAAATTCTTTGTACATGGTAGCCACTAATGCTTGTCTGAATTATATACATCATATTTTGTAGTTTAAGCAAATTCAAATGAATTCCCCAAACACTTTTGTTGTACTGGAGTTTTGTTTGTTTCTTTTTGGTAGCCTTTATTAAATCAAGGATCCTTATTAAATATTAGACTGCGGTCTAGGACTTTTTATTAGAGCTTGCCATTGCCTAATGTTTGTTATAATGGAATTGGACTTAGATGCTTTCCTAAGTAAGATGTGAAATTAAACATGATTTTAAAAAATAAATGAGAATTGCATTTAATTTGTGGAGAATATTTCTTATAATTTCTTATTTCTAATGAAATTCAAGCTTATTACAGCTGAACAAAATCAAACGGTCCTAAATATAGTCAATAATAACTGAAACTGAGCACTCAAAATATCCTATTTAGCTTGTTCCTTTACACAGCGAATTGACTTTTCATAGAAGTCGATTTTGTCACTTTTGCTACTTTACCCATTCTCTGTATAACCTTTTTGGCTTCTATCCTTTTAGTCTTGAATATTTTTATTACGAAATTAGAAACTTATTTTTTAGTCTGAAAAGTTTTCAAATACCTTGTTTCTTTATTGCAAGTCACGAAAGTTTCCCTTTAGAATATTTGTTTTTATTGATGGACTATATTTCTACTTTCATTATGAAAAACACCCTCTGTGTACCATGGTCAAAGTACATATGTGTACGTTTGTGTGCCCCCCACCCCCGCCCCAATTTGCTTAACAAGGCACCTTGAAAAGCAGACAGACCTTTCTCCTCTTCTATTATTTTCTTTCACCCCTACTTGATTTGCCTACTGGCACTGGCAAAGCATTTGTGTTATTTAAACATGAAGAGAAATGATTAACCTGTCAAAAATGTTAAAACAGAATACACCAGATGTGCATTAGAACAAATGAAGCTTGTATTATGCATTTTCAGAGCTTATTCAGGTTCTTATTCAGGAACATTTGATTCCCCTTATATCCAACAAAAGACTTGAGGGTAAAATAGAAATTACATTTTGAGCTAGTGGATGAAATTAAAAAACAAACAAATAAGCCCCTGCAGCTGAGCTCATTAGTTTCCCATTTTGTCTCAGATTTACTAATGGGAGTGGGTGTAGCCATCTTGGCTGGTTGTATGTGCACATTTTGTAGCACATTTAATGCTGCAATTTTATTTGCTTTATTTTAATTGCTTACATAACTGTAGGCCAGCTCTCCTATTTTTCAAATGCACATTTGACTTATTTTCTTAGTATTTTTTGTTTCATTAAAAGAAAAAAAAAGGCATTTGAAGCTTGATTTTTGAAATTTCTTGGAAGAAATTTGTCCTCATTCTGCTTTCCATCTAGATTTGTTCCTTCAATATAAGTGCCCTCTGAAATTCTTTCCTTGCTGATACAGATATTTTTGTTGATAATTTTTAAAATTCTTAATTGTATTTATATTTAGCATTTACTCAACCAAAAATACTATCATCAAAACTATCTTTACTTAATGGAATCAATTTTCTCTTATGCATATTAGTCCATGATAGGTACTGTGGCATGCATGGAAACAGTTTAATTAATACTAAATTATTGTCAGGTAGGAGGGAAAAGGATGTGGTAAGAATATTGGACATACTGATGTGTGTTCTTCTTAACGTGTGGCACATATGTCTTAGAGTGGAACATTGATGGTCAATTGGAGGCTTGTCCAAAGGATATTCAAACTTGTCTGGAATATATTTACTTCAACTGAGTTATTGTTGTTGTTATGACCCGTCAAGTTGGATCCGACTCACAGTAACTCATAGTGACCCTTCCTTGGGTTTCTGAGGCAGTATCACTACGGAAGTAGATTGCCCAACTTTCTTTCAGAGGAATGGCTGGTGGATTTGAACTGCCAGCTTTCTGGTTAGCAGTCAAAGGCCTTAAGCTCTAAGCCACCAGGACACTATTTTCTATATGAAGGTTGTTGTTACATCATACAGGAGACTAATGGATGTTAAAATTATTGAATTTTAATGTGAGATATTTTTACTGCATAGAATGACATGTTACTTCAGTCTTACGTTATTGAAACAACTAGAACTCTTTGGTTATATAAGGAAATATTCTAAAACATGGAGAATTTTTATAGCATAATAAATTTGAACATCTATTTTTTTCTCCCACATGTGTTAGTTAAAGAAACTCCCCCATCTGTGAAAGATGCCAGTGATGATTATTGTAAATGAATTATTAGTTTATTACAACTGGCTCTGTTATTCTTTGATTTTTTTACTCTGGCCATAGGTTCTTCCTCAGACTCATTAAGTATTCTCCTTTCTCAGGTCTTTGGACTTTGTAATAGTTAAAGTTGTATGTCAAGTTGGCTGGGCCTGGTTTTGAGTGGCTGGGCAGCTGGGTATAGTGATTCCCCAGCGTGAGATTGGTAATTAACTCCATGGTGGAAGCTACTGGAGCAGCGGAGCAGCTTCTTTAGGGATGTGGGCTGCTTCCAGGACATAAGAAGCAACTTTGAGGAAGGTCTCCAGCTTTATGACATGCTTGGACCCTCATGTAGCTGACTCTTCGTTTAGCAACCTGCCATGTTTCCTGCCAGTCTTGGGACTGTCTCTGGACTGGAATCAATGGCCTGCCATGTGGTTTGGTAATATTGGGACTGTGCCTTTTTACTTGTCAGTCTTGGGTTTACCAGCCTCAGGAGCCAACAGCTGCCTGAGTGAAGAGAGAGCCTCTAGATTCAGTGGGCTGGGAGCAGGACACAGAGCTGAAGTCCAAGGTTGAGGGGCTTTCACCCAGCTCGTAGAGCCTGGCACTTTACACTCAGACTTCTGGCCTCCCAAACTATAGAGAATAAATCCCGTTTGTTAAAGCCATCTCATTTGTGGTATTTCTGTTAGAGCGGCGTGAAGTAACCAAAACAGACTTATTGTTCCATCTGCCTGGAAGGCTCTTCATCTACTTGCCTGGCTCATTTTCTCATTCATTTACTACCTAAGAGGTCTTTCATGAACATCCTGTATGAAATATCACTCCCTCTCTTTTCTGTTGTCATTAATGTTGTTGTCAGGTGCCATTGAGTCAGTTTTGACACAGCGACCCTATGTACAACAGAACAAAACCCTGCCCAGTCCTGCACCATCCTCACAGTCACTGCTGTGCTTGAGCCCATCGTTTCAGCCACTGTGTCAGTCCATCTCATTGATGTCTCATTTTTCTCTGACCCTCTGTTTTATCAAGCATGATGCTCTTCCCTAGGGACTGGTTCCTCTTGACAACACGACCAAAGTACAAGAGATGAAGTCTCACCGTCATCTTTTTTAAGGAACACTTTGGTCGTATTTCTTCAAAGACAAATTTGTTCGTGCTTCTGGCAGTCCATACTATATTCAATATTTGTTGCCAACACTGTAGTTCAATTGTGTCAATTCTTCTGCAGTCTTCCTTTTTCTTTATCTGGCTTTCACATGCTTATGAGGTGACTGAAAATATTATAGCTTGAGTCAGGCACACCTAGTCTTCAAAGTGACACCACTGTTTGTTAACACTTTAAAGAGATCTTTTGTAGCAGATTTGCCAATGCAATGCGTTGTTTGATTTCTTGGGCATTGATCATGGATCCAAGTAAAAAGAAATCCTTGACAACTTCATTCTTCTCTCCATTTATTGTGATGCTACTTATTGGTCCAGTTGTGATGATTTTTGTTTTGTTTATGTTGATATGTAATCCATTACTGGAGGCTGTAGTCTTTGATTGTCATAAGGAAGTGTGTCAAGTATATATAAGGTCAAAGGAGGTTGTATTTGTGTTTGCTTTAGGTTGGACCTGCTTTAAAAACTTTGCATCCTTGTCCCCAGTCTATCTTATTTGCCCTGCCCCCTATTTCTTATTTCTAACTGTATACAGAATGTATCTTTTTTTTTTTTTTTTGGTATTCCCTCAGAACTTTCACCTCAGAATGTTTTCGTGTGAAACTATTTCTCTTTCCTTCTTAAGGCTTATTCTTTTCCCCTTCTTCATTACTGTTACAATATCACTGTGATACCAGACAAAATCATGAAGTCATTTATTTGCTCATTCTTCCTGCAAACATTTGTCATCTTGTATTCCTTATTAATTATCTATCTGCATATAAGTGAAAATGTCAAGTGGATGGTTTGAGATTATGAGAGGTTGTGGCTAGAGATATAAATTTGGCAGTTATAAGTGGATGAGTGATATTTTAAGCCATGTGTCTGGATTACATCACTTAGGAAAATGTATATAGATAAAAAAAGAGAGATCTAATGACTGAGCCCTGAGGTGGTTTAACTTTGGAAGACAGGAAAGTGATGCTGGCTGAACAAACAAGAATGAAATTGAACAGACAGTGACAATAGTGCTCCAGAGGACAAGTCGAGAGATTGTAGGAAGAGAAGAGATGCTCTATATGAACTGCTGAGAGATCAAGTCAGAGGAACACTGAAAAATGACCACTGGAATTGCCAGTAGGATGGTCATTATTTTCAGTGGAGTAATGGGAATGATAAGGAGCTCTGGTAGCATAGTGCCTAAAGCACTTGATTGCTAACCAGAAGGCTGGCGGTTCAAACCCACCATCCATTCCTCGGAAGAAAGATGGGGCAATCTACTTCCGTAGTGATATTGACTCGGAAACTAGGTACCTTTTTGTGCATGAAAGTATTCTTACTGTTTGTTATCATGTGATCTGCCATACTGTTTAGTACTCAGTTACAACAGATGTGATGCTAATATAAACTTAGTATTTTCCATTAATTGTTCTACCTTCATGTCCTTTCTATTCCTGTTAGATTGTAAGCTCCTGTTGGGTAATTGCTGTCATTTATGGCTGAAATGTTCCTAAACCATACTGAACAACTCATCAAATGATCCAGAGAAGAGTGATACCTAAAAGTATATTGAGGGTGTACTCACTATCTAGTGAGATCTTCATGTTGACTAATCTTCAGAGTGGTGTATCATTAGTGGCACATTCCTCATTATATTTTTTACCCTTCAAATAATGCACATTTCTATGTACAAAATATATGTATTTTGTGCATTAATTTTAATTTAAATGTTAATGATTAAAGATTAGGTGGTTATGAGTTTATTTTTGGAATCTTCTTCATGATCTCTTTCAATTCTTAGTTCTTTACTCTGAGTCAGTGTTTTTCCTTACTGAGTTCAGTTATATCTCTTTTCTGCCCAAATGAAGGACAAAGTCATATTAGAATCTAACAAGTTAATTTTCAGTTTTCTTATAATAGCTTCTGTAATCATACATGCAGTAACAAGCTGCTTTTTGACTCTTTCATTCACTATTACTCCTACTGCTAACTCTTGCTGTTTTCTAGTTCCTTTTCTCTTTTATGGTAAGGCAGGTCAGGTAAATTCTGTTGTTGTTGTTGTTATGTGCCTTTGAGTCAGACCTGACTTGTAGTGACCCCTCTTTGGGTTTCCGAGGCAGTGTCACTACGGAAGTAGATTGCCCAACCTTCCTTCCGAGGAGTGGCTGGTAGGTTTGAACTGCCAGCCTTCTGGTTAGCAGTCAAGTGCCTTAGGCACTATGCTACCAGAGCTCCTGGGTTAATTCTATACAGGATAAAAAGTTCTTAAAAGATTTCAAGACTGTTAGCTTTTCTCATGGATTATTATATAGATTTCATTTAAATCTGTCATCTAAGTTTTTGAAGTATGGTATGTATTATCATTGCATATACTTGTAAGTTTCCAAGTGTTGTTCAACAATATTACTACAAATTTCAGGACTTAAAACAATTATTATTTCACTGCTTCTGTGTGTCACAAGTACAGATACCTAAGCTGAGTCCTCTGCTTCAGGGTTTCATTAAGGTACAATCAAAGTGTTGGCTGGGGCTGTGATCTCTTCTGAGGCTTTAATGGGAAAGATCTACTTCTAAAGTCACGTGGGTGGTGGCAGAATTCACTTCTTTGCCAATAAGGCTTCCGGATTGAGGGTCTGGTTCTTGCTGGCTGTCAGAAGGAAACCACCCTCAACTTCTTGCTTTGTGGCCCCCTCCATATGGTAGTTTGCTTCTTTAAAGCCACTAGGGGAGAGAATATCCCCCAAATAAGCATTCAGATTTTATTGGTTATATAAACAAGTCATAGTCTTCATCCACATTTGAGAGGAGATAAGACACAAGGGCATGAACACCAGAAGATAAGTATCAGAGGGGCCACCCTAGAGTTTGTCGGCCACAACTTATCTGCTATACTTTCACTTGGGAAAACCTTTTATTGTATTCAGTAATTTTTGTTACTTTTCTTTAAAATGTAATGATAACTTTTTTTTTTTTTTTTGTCCCCCTTAACTAGAATCCATTGGCCGGGACATCCCCAAAATGCTTGAATTATTTAAAACCGGACATGAAATTGAGGTAGACGAAGAAAGGGAGAACTTTCTTCAGACCAAAATAGCAACAGTAAGTTACAGTGGAAATTATCAAATAACCCTCTTTTCATTTATGTTCAGATAATACATTAATAATTTATTATATAATATGCCAGTTCTTTGAACTTGTTCTTAGTACTAGTTCTTAGCACTCCTAGTATTAGGAGTGGCGCTAAATATACTCATAGATAATTTCTTTTTTATTGTTCTATGGATCAAACTCATTTTAATAGTACTTGAGATATTCAGAGATAATTTCTTTTTTTTATTCTATAGATGAAACTCAAATTTTAATAGTACTTGAGAATTCCTTCTTTCCAGAGTTACGTGTCATTCACTGACATTTAGTTGTACTCTGCCTTATTTGATTTTTATTCTATGTATGTACTTATTGTGTCTAATATTTTAAGCTTATTGATTGTAGGGACTAATCTTGTTTATCTGCTGGAGAGCATTGAGTAATGGTGAGCACATTTAATATTCCTTTAATGTATCTGAGTAATTGGCTTTATTTTTATGAATTACTTCTGAATTTTCATTGTTTTGTTTAAAAAATTGTCTACTTAAAAAAGTAGCTGGAAATCAATTTCAAAAGCCATTTTTAGGGCATTATAGAAGGCTGGCAGTTCAAACCCACCAGCCACTCCTCAGAAGGAAGGTTGGGCAATCTACTTCCATAGTGATACTGCCTCGGAAACCCAAGGAGGTGTCGCTATCAGTCAAATCTGACTTGACAGCAGGAAGTTTGGGTTTTGGTTTAACATAGATATGTCAGTTTTAAAGGGCTTTATTTTCAAATATATAAATATTAAAAATATTTAAATTATTTGCAATATCTTCTTTATACTAAAGAATCTCTTAAGTGCCTATTTAACATTTACAATTTTTTTTTCCTGTTCAATAAGTATAATAGTAATAGTGATGGCAAAATTTAAATAATGCTTACTATGTCCCAGGCACATTCTAAATATTTTTCATATATTAAATCTTCTAATCCTCAACATTATATGACCTAAAACTATCATCCCCTTTTGAAGATATGGAAACCCAAAGAGGTTAAATAAATTTTCCAAGGTTTCCCAGCAAAATAAGTGTTTGAAGCAAGTTAGCTGTTTGAACTTGGCGTTTTCTCAAGAGTCCAGTCTTTTTACCTCTATACTATCTTGCCTCATGACTGAAATTATTTGCCTTATGGCTGTTATTCCTCCTCTTCCTTCTTTTCTCCTACTACTAATAGGAATTCTGCATTATAGCCAACAGCTACTAATCCCAGCTAATTGAGCTGTGCCAGCTATACATTGGTCAGAAATGTAAAGAAGGCACCCAGTAATTCTATGAAAGGAAAATTTGCTTTAGAAAGGGAACAAAGCAGCTTTAATCAAGTTAAAGATTGGGAAACCTCTGCTTGCCTTACCATCAAAGTTTAGCTCCAGTTCATTTGGCACTGAACTCTGCTAGAATCTGATGTTGAAATGCCCTTGTTTCCAAAAATCCTTGGCAGTCCCTCTTATTTTTCAGTAATGACAATATTTTAAAGCAAAAACCAAACTGAAAAGAAAAACAGATATTTTAAGAGAAAATACCCTGGAATTGTAGAGAATTGGGTTGAATGTCTGCTCTAATATGTAATGGGTGGCAGATTTTAAGCAAGTATCTTAATGTTGTTGTTGTTGTTAGGTGCCGTCGAGTCATCTCTGACTCATAGTGACCCCATGTACAGCAGAACGAAACACTGCCCAGTTCTGCGACAGCCCCATGATCTTTGCTATACCTGAGCCCATTGTAGTAGCCACTGTGTCAATCCATCTTGTTGAGGGCCTTCCCCTTTTACATTGTCCCTCCACTTTACCAAGCATGATATCCTTCTTCAGGGAATGGTCCCTTCTTACAACATGACAGAAGTAGGTGAGATGAAGTCTGGCCATCCTTGCTTTCAAGGAGCATTCCAGATGCACTTTTTCCAAGACAGATTTGTTAGTTCTTTTAGCAATCCATGATACTCAAAAGCATCGATTCTTCTCTGGTCTTCCTTTCTCATTGTCCAGCTTTCACATGTATATGTTGTTGTTGTTGTTGTTGTTATGTGCCCTTGAGTCGGACCCAACTCATAGCGACACCTCCTTGGGTTTCCAAGGCAGTATCACTGCGGAAGTAGATTGCCCCATCTTCCTTGGTGACTGAAAATACCATGGCTTGTGTCAAGCACATCTTTGTCTTGAAGGGAAACATCTTTGTTCTTCAGCACTGCTGCTTTGATTGGTGTTGATTGTAGAATCTTAGTGTAGAATTCATAATGTTATAATGTCAAATTTCCTTATCTTTAAAATGTATATAGGAATACCTATTTCACAATGTGGTTTTGAAGATAAAATTTTAAAATACAGCATTTTATAATTTTATCTTCAAAACCATATTGTGAAATAGGTATTCCTATATACATTTTAAAGATAAGGAAATTTGACGCATAACATTAAGAATTCTACATTAAGATTCTAAACATAGTAGCTATAGTTGGTATGGGAGCTCTGGTAGCACAGTGCCTAAGGAACTTGACTGCTAACCAGAAGGCTGGCAGTTCAAACCCACCAGCCACTCCTCAGAAGGAAGGTTGGGCAATCTACTTCCGTTGTGATACTGCCTTGGAAACCCAAGGAGAGGTTGCTGTGAGTCAGGTCTGACTCAGTGGCACAAAACATCAACAACATAGTTGATATTACTGTTCAGTCAAATTGACTGGACTTTTTGGGATGATAGAATGTCTCCGTAAGACTCTTTCTTCCTCACTGGATTGGATCTGGCTTTCTAAAAGTAATGTTTGTATTATATTAAGTAGTTAATAGGTTTTCTAAATCCTGAATCAGTTACAGTGTAAAAAATTATGGGATCTTATCCATTGTTTCAACAGATACCATAGGAATTAAGAACATGAGCTCCAAATCATACTCCCTGGATCTTTTAGAAATATAATCTTTTCCCTAATGAAAAAGAAATTAATCTGTGTGCTTAAAGAGTATCTTGTTTTTTTTTTAACTTTTTATTTTGAAACTTAGTTTTCCATTCAACAGTTCATACATATTTTGTATCATGACAGTGATTTCAATCCCTACAATGTAACAACACTCATTCCACTTCCTCCCTGTGTTTCATTTGCATTCTTCTCCTTCCTTTCCGGTTCTTACCTTCTCAATTTTATCTCTGGGCAAATGCTGCCCTTTTGATTTCCTATGACTGCTAACCAGAAGGCTGGTGATTCAAACCCACTGGCCACTGGAAGGAAGATTGGGCAATCTACTTCCATAGAGATACTGCCTCGGAAACCCAAGGGAGGGTCGCTATGAGTCAGGAATGACTCGATGGTAGTGCCATTTTGAATTTAATGGCATATTGCTCTAAGGAGTGCATACCTCCCTGGTGTTACTGTTCACCTTACAGGCCTATCAATTGTTTGGCTGGAAGTTGAGCCACAGAGGTGACTTCTGTTCTAGGCTTGAAGAATAGTCCACTAAGGAGATCATAGTCTCAGGCAGTCCATTATCTAAAGAGAATCTTTTTGAATATTAAAGTATTATAAAAAAACAAACTTACTGCCATTGAATCATTCCAACTCATAATGATTCCCATTCGATTTCCAAGGTGGTAAATATTTACAAAGGAGCTCTGGTAGCATAGTGCCTAAGGCACTTGACTGCTAACCAGAAGGCTGGCGATTCAAACCCACCAGCCACTCCTCGGAAGGAAGGTTGAGCATTCCTACTTTCGTAGTGATACTGCCTCGAAAACCCAAGGAGGGGTCACTATGAGTCGGGGTCGACTCGATGGCATGTAACAAATCTTTACAGAAGTAGATTTCTCCATCTTCTTTCTATTATATTATGCTGTTGTTGTTATGTGCCATTGAGTTGGACCCGACTCACAGCGACCCCTCCTTGGGTTTCTGAGCAGTATCACTACGGAAATAGATTGCCCAACCATCCTTCCAAGGAGTGGCTGGTGGGTATGAACTGCCAGACTTCTGGTTAGCAGTCAAGTGCCGTGGGCACTACGTTCCAGAGTTCCCTCTCTTATATTATAATAGAGTCTAAAAGAATATATAAATAAATTATTATATATAGTAGAGTCTAAAAAGTTAAGAGTGTGTTTTTAGACTCATACTGTCCGAGTTTACATCCTAGTTCCAGATTAGAACTGTACCCTGTGCTTTCTGACCCAATTTTTCCCATTTAAAAATAATTATATATTTATATCCATTTATAAATAATAATCTTATCATTATATAATGTAATAGTGATATATACTTCCTAGGCTGGGAAGGAGTAGGCGAGATTATAGCATAACCGTTTAGCAGACTCTGCTGGCTCAGATGGAGTAGTGTTGTTGTTAGGTGCCGTGGAGTTGGCTCTGACTTGTAAAGACCCTTTGTGTACACCAGAATGAAACTGGTCCTGCGCCAGTCTCACAATCCTTGCTATACCTGAGCCCATTGTTGCAGCCACTGTGTCAGTCCATCTCATTGAGGGCCTTCCCCTTTTTTGCTGACCCTCCACTTTACCAAGAATGACATCCTTCAACCAGGAATGGTCCCTTCTTACAACATGACCAAAGTAGGTGAGATGTAGTCTGGCCATTCTCACTTCCAAGGAGCATTCCAACTCCACTTCTTGCAGGACAGATTTGTTAGTTCTTTTGGCAGTCCATGATACTTTCAGTATTCTTCACCAACACCACAACTCAAAAGCATCAACTCCTCTGTCTTCCTTATTCATTGTCCAGCTTTCAGATGCATATGAGGCAATTGAAAACAATTGGCTTGGGTTAGGTGCACTTTAGTCTTCAAAGAGACATCTTTGCTCTTCAGAACTTGAAAGAAATCTTTTACAGCAGATTTGCCCAGTGCGGTATGTCATCTGATGTCTTGACTGCTGCTTCCATGGGTGTTGATTGTGGAACTAAGGAATACGAAATCTCTTGACAACTTCAATCTTTTCTCCGTTATTCTATCTTTTTCTCCAAAAGGCTCAAACCCACCAGCCACTCCTGGGAGGGAAGATTGTGCAGTCTACTTCTGTAGAGATACTGCCTCGGAAACTGATGGAGGGGTCTTTATGAGTCAGACCCAACTCGACGGCAGTGAATTTGTTTTTTTTTTTGTATCATATAGATGGAGTAATAGGGATCTGATACACTGCCCCACTTACAACAGTCAGCATTGACTTAATAACCTAAACCAGAAAAACTGTGGTCAAATATCATTCGTGAACATAAATATAAGAATTCTAAACTAAATTTTAATCATTAGAACCCACCAATATATAAAGAGGATAGCATATCATGACTAAATAGTGTTTGTCTTAGGAATGCAAGGTTACTTTAAAATTCAGCAGTCAATCATCATAATTTACCATATTAATAAACTAAGAAACAAAAACCATATGATTATCTCAGTGACACTGCAAAAACGGCAAGGAGGCCACATATTCTGACCTCCTCTAATCTCACAAGAGGAAGACAGGATTACCAGCAGTAACCCAAGGCCTATTACTGCAAGGCCAAACATGCTGCCTCCCTCCAGCCCTTTCACCAACCGTTCCTCCC
>NW_006921857.1:266137-272341 GCF_000298275.1 Orycteropus afer afer | reverse complement strand
GGTTTCCGAGGCAGTATCACTACGGAAGTAGGATTGCCCAACCTTCCTTCCGAGGAGTGGCTGGTGGGTTTGAACCGCCAGCCTTCTGTTGAGCAGTCAAGTGCCTTAGGCACTATGCTACCGGAGCTCCCCTAAACTTATATCCTGCAGTCTTGCTTAATTAATTCACTTGTTTGATACACTAGCTAGATCATATCACCTACAAATAATGATAGTTTTACTTCTTCCTACCTGCTAGGATAGGATATCATGACTAGGAAGGATGAGGATGGTTGTGTAAGGGTGGTTTTACTAGGTAGGAAGAAGTAAAACTATCATTATTTGTAGGTGATATGATCTAGCTAGTGTATCAAATAAGTGAATTAATTAAGCAAGACTGTAGGATATAAGATCACTATGCAAAAATCAATTATATTTCCACCCACTAGCAACACACATCCAAAAATTTAAATAAAAAAAAAAAATACCATTTATAATAAAAAGAAAAACATGGAATACTTAAGAATAAATCTGACAAAAGTTGTAAAAGATCCAGACACTGAAAACCTCAATACATAGCTGAGAGAAATTAAAGATTTTAATAAATGGTGATATGTACTGTGTTCCTGGTCAGTAGAGTGGATATTGTTAAAATAGAATTTCTTCTCAAAGTGTTCTATAGGCTACTTCTGCTTACTGGTCCAGTATGTATTGGAGTTCGAAGTCATCACTCCTGGTTTTACAACAAGGAAACAAAAAAAGCTGAAAGACTAAAAATCAACTCTTCTTAGATCTAAAGTATTCTGCAGACTCAGTGCACTGTCAAAATCTGAGCCATCTTTTTTGTAGAAATTGACAAATTCTAAAATTCACATGGAAATACAGAAGAACTAGAGTATTGAGACCAACTTTGAAAAATTAACAAAGTTCTATGTCTGTCTGATTTCAAGACTTACAAAGCTATAGTAATTTAAATAGTCTGGTATCAGTGTCAAAAGAGACAAAAGGATCAAATGGAATAGAATAGAGAGTCCAGAAAAAGACCTACACATACCAGAACTGCTGATTTTTTGAGTAAGATGCAAACTCATTCAGTGAAGAAAGAAGAGTCTTCAATAAATGTTTCTGGAACATTGGGGTACCCAGATGCAAAATATGAATTTCACCCCCATACTTCATACCATATGCAACAATTATTTCAAAATATACCAAAGATGTAAGTCTAAAATCTAACGCTATAAAACTTCTTGGAAAAAAAAAAGTTGGATTACGAAATGATTATTTAGACAAGATCCTAAAAGCATCATGCACATAAGTAATTAATAAATTGAATTTCATAAAAATTTTAAAACTTTCTTTTTAACAGCATTTCAAATTCTTATTCATTCCACACTTTGTGGAGCTAAGGGGGCTGGGTGAACGCCTAAAACTGAGATAATCTTTGAATCTTAAGCCAAAACTATCTCCTGACGTCTTCTTAAAACCAAACAATAGTTTACCTTACCTAGTGAAAAATGGCTGCTTTGAGCAATAGGCTTTTTAAAGAAATGTCTATATGAGATCAAAGTGACAAAAGGAACCTTCAGAGGCAGTGAATTTATGTTAATGTGGGAGGAACAACACAGAAAAGAAGGATGAGGATGGTTGTGTAAGGGTGGTTGCGTAAATTGAAGAAGGTAATCATTGTCACTGAATTGTACTTGTAGAAACTGTTCAATTGGTATATGTTTTGCTATGTATATTGCCAACAACAATAACACAATAAAATGGAAAAAGAAAACAAACTTACTCCTTAAAAAAACACTTTAAAGAGAATGAAAAGACAAATCAGTGGAAGAAATTATTTGCAAGTCATATATTTATCTGATATATCCAAAATATATAAAGAGCTTAGAAACTCAAGAAAACAAAAAACCTAATTTTTATAAAAGGGCAAAAGATTTGAACATACATCACCAAGAAGATATAGAAATGACAGGTAAACAGATGAAATTATGTTCCAGATTGTTAATTATCAGGGCAATACAAAAAAAAAAAAAAAAAAAACATAATAAGATCTCAAATACCCACCTATTGTTGTTGTTGTTGTTAGGTGCCATTGAGTTGTCTCTGACACGAAACACTGCACGGTCCTGTGCCAGCCTCATGATCCCTGCTATACCTGAGCTCATCATTGCAGCCACTGTGTCAATCCATCTTGTTGAGGGCCTTCCCCTTTTTCGTTGACCCTCCACTTTACCAAGCATGATATCCTTCTCTAGAGAATTGTCCCTTCTGACAACATGACTAAAGTAGGTGAGATGAAGTCTGGCCATCTTGCTTCCAGGGAGCATTCTGGCTGCACTTCTTCCAGGATAGATTTGTTAGTTCTTTTAGCAGTCCATGCTACTTTCAGTGTTCTTCACCAGCACCACAACTCAAAAGCATCAACTCTTCTTCAGTCTTCCTTATTCATTGTCCAGGTCTCACATGCAATGCATATGAGGCAATTGAAAATACTATGGCTTGGGTTAGGTGCAACTTAGTCTTCAAAGAGACATCTTTGCCCTTCAGCACTTGAAAGAGGTCTTTTGCAGCAGATTTGCCCAATGCAATACGTCGTCTGATGTCTTGACCCCTTTTTCAATTGATGTTGATTATAGAACCAAGTAATATGAAGTCCTTGATAACTTCAGTCTTTCTCCATTTATCGTGTTGCTGTTTATTGATCCAGTTGTGAGGATTTTGTTTTCTTTATATTGAGGTGTAATCTATACTGCAAACTGTAGTCTTCAGTCTTTATCAGTAAGTGCTTCAAGTTATCCTCACTTTCATCAAGCAAAGTTCTGTTGTCTGCATGTCGCTGGTTGTTAACGAGTCTTCCTCCAAACCTGATGCCACGTTCTTCATATAGTCCAGCTTCTCGGATTATTTTGCTCAGCATACAGATTGAATAATTATGGTGAAAGGATACAACCCTGACACAGTCCCTTCCTTATTTAAACCATGCAGTATCTCCTTGTTCTGTTTGAACGACAGCTTCCTGGTCTATATATGGGTTTCTCATGAGTACCATTAAGTGTTCTGGATGGAATTCCTGTTCTTCTAAATGTTATCCATAATTTGTTATGATCCACACAATCAAATGCTTTTGCATAGTCACTAAAACATGAGTGAACATCTTTCTGGTATTCTTTTGTTTTCAGCCAAGATCCATCTGACATCAGTGGTATCCCTTCTTCCTTGTCTTCTTGTGAATCCAGCTTGCATTTCTGGGAGTTCTCTGTCAATATGCTGCTGCAACCATTTTTCAGTTATCTTCAGTAAGGTTTTACTTGCATGTGATGTGAATGATAATTTCCACGTTCTGTGGGATCCCCTTTCTTTGGAATGGCTACAAATATGGATCTCTTCCAGTCAGTTGGCCAGAAAGGTGTCTTCTAAATCTCTTGGCATAGCCAAGTGAGTGCCTTCAGCATGGCATCTGTTTGTTGAAACATCTCAGTGGGTATTTTGTCAATTCCTGGAGCGTTGTTCTTTACCAGTTCCTTCAGTGCAGCTTCAACTTCTTCTTTCAAAACCATTGGTTCTTGATCATTTGCCACAGCCTGAAATGAATGAACATTGACCGATTCTTTTTGTTACAGTGACTGTGCATTCCTTCCATCTTCTTTTGATGTTTTCTGCATCATTCAATATTTTGCCCATAGAATCTTTCGGTATTGCAAATTGAGGCTGGATTTTTTCTTTTTCTTTTTTTTTTTTCCCAGTTATTTTGGCTTGAGAAATGCTGAGCATGTTCTTTCCTTTTGGTTTTCTAACTCCAGGTCTTTGCACATTTCATTATAATAATTGAATTTGTGTTTTTGAGCTGCTCTTGAAATCTTCTGTTCAGTTCTTTTATCTTGTCATTTCTTCCCTTTGATTTAGCTACTCTTCATTCAAGGACAAGTTTCAGAGTCTCTTCTGACATCCATTTTGGTCTTTTCTTCCTTTCCTGTCTTGTTAATGACCTTTTGCCTTCTCCATGGATGATATTCCTGATGTCATCCCACAGTTTCTCTGGTTTTCAGTCATTGGTGTTAAGTGCATCAAATTTATTCTTTAGATTGAGTCTAAATTCAAGAGGGATATCATCAATGTCATATTTTGGTTCTCGTGGACTTTTTAAAATTGTCTTCAGCTTCATCTTGAACTTTCTTATGAGCTGTTGATGGTCTGTTCCACAATAACCTCCTGGCGTTGTTTTGGCTGAAGATATTGAGCTTCTCCATCGCCTTTTGCCACAGATGTAGTCAGTCTGATTCCTGTGTACTCCATCTGGTGAAGTCCACATGTATAGCTGTTGTTTGTGTTGTTGAAAAAAGGTATTTGCAATGAATAGGTCATTGATCTTGCAAAATTCTATCATACAATTTCCAATGTTATTTCTATTACCAAGGACATATATTCTAACTACCAGTGATTCTTCTTTGTTTCCAACTTTTGCATTCCAGTTACCAGTGATAATTAACAGATCTTGATTACATGTTCGGTTAATTTCAGACTGCATAGGTTGGTAAAAATCTTCAAATTCCTCATCTTTGGCTTTGGTGATTGGGTCATAAATTTGAATAATAGTAGTTTTAACTGGTCTTCCTTGTAGGTATATGGATATTATCTTATCACTGACAGCATTGTACTTCAGGTAGATCTTGATACATTCTTTGTGACAATGAATGCTATATTCCTCTTCAATTTGTCATTCCCAGCATAGTAGATCATATGGTTGTCTGATTCAAAATGGCCAAAACTGGTCCATTTCAGCTTACTAATGCCTAGGATATTGGTCTTTATCCATTCCATTTCATTTTTGACAACTTCCAATTTTACTAGATTAATGCTTCGTACATTCCATATTCCAATTAAGAATGGGTGTTTGCACCTGTTTCTTCTTATCTTGAAATGTGCCACATCAGCAAATGGAGGTCCTGAAAGCTCTACTCTATTCCTGTCATTAAGGCTGGCTCTACTGTGAGGAGGTAGCTCTTCCCCAGTTGTCCTCTGAGTACCCTCTGACCTGAGGAGCTCATCCTGTGGCACTGTATTGGACAATGTTTCAGGGCTATTCATAAAGTTTTCCAGTAATATATCAGAGTGTTTCACTGCTATTCATAAGGTTTTCACTGGAAGTTATCAGTATGTTCATTATCCTGACTGTTGTGATAGTTTGAAGGGTGTACACATAAGTCAAAATGTAATAATTTGTATAAGAATATGTGGAGTGAAAAAAGTAATGCAGTATGCAATAAGAAGGAACAAACTATGAATACATGCTATGACATGGATGAAATATCCAGAAAAGGCAAATCTATAAAGATAAAAGTAGTTTAGTGTTTGCTGGGGCAGATGCTGGGGGAAACAGGCATTAGCAGTAAATGTGAATCAGAGATTATATTTGGGTGGTGAAGATAATTCTAAAACTGATGTATGATAATTGCTGCACAACATGATAATCTTAGTAAAATATCATTGAACTATACTCTTTTTTTTCATTTTTAAATTATGATTTGGGTGAAAGTTTACAGAGCAAATTCATTTTCCATACAGCAGTTCACATACACTTTGTCTCATGACATTCACTGTAGTTTCCCACAATGCAACAGTTTTCTTCCCATTTCCTCTCCATAGTTACCTCTTCCCTGTGTCCTTCCCTCCCATGTACTCCTGCTCCCCGAGCTATCTCCCTGTGCATACATAGTGAACTATATATAATCCTGAAGAATGAATTATATGATATGCCTCAGTATTTTTAAAAAGTATTCAGAATTTCAAGTGTGCCTCAATAAAGTTGTTTTTAAAAGGGAAAAAAATGATTTTAGCATTTTACAAAATTATGCCATAAATTTTGTTTATTACTGCAATAATCATGAGAACCTCAGCTTACTTGACCCTGACCTGTCAACCACTAGGAAAGGGATCAAAATAAGAGAGTCTAGATAAAGTGGAACAAAACTCAAAACCATAAAAAAAAGACCAGGCTTACTGGTCTGATAGATACTGGTGAAACCCCTGAGACTGTGGCCCCTAGTCACCCTTTTGGTCTGGAATTGAACTCATTCCTGTGGCTTCCAGGCATATAAGGTGATCATTTATACCAGATAGGGGCACTGCTAGGAGCTCTGGTAGCATAGTGGCTAAGGCACTTGACTGCTAACCAGAAGGCTGGCGGTTCAAACCCACCAGCCACTCCTCGGAAGGAAGGTT
>NW_006921857.1:262428-265277 GCF_000298275.1 Orycteropus afer afer | reverse complement strand
AGAGAGAGTTCTGCCTCTAGGAGGCCTCCTTTTGAGCCCGGCAGAGTGGTCAAACTAGCCAATCACAGCATCAGAACTCTAAGCACCTGAGAGAGAGTAGGAACCTCCCAGAACATTGTATTGTGCCACGCCCAACAGAAGTACTCCACATGGATAACATTTACAATCAAGAGCTCCTCAGTTGCTCATTCCACCACTGAGTTTACAAAGACTTATGGGTAGAAAAGCCACACTAAGTAATTAACTACACCACAACAGCACATTCTGCTTCCATAAAGATTTACAGCCTTGAAAACCCAATGGACTTGCTATGAGTCAGAATTGACTCTATAGCAGTGGGTTGTTGTATATATGCATGATAGAGGTTCAGCTGTTTTCAAAAATGACCTGTGACTCTGAAATATAGACAGAATGCTCCTTAGAAGCAATGTTGGTGAGACTTCATCTTACTTACTTGGAACATGCTGTTAGGGGGACCAGTCCCTGGAGATGGACATCAGTGCTCGATAAAGTGAGGGTCCTTGAAAAAATAGGAAGACCTTCAAGGAGATGGACTGACAGTGGTTGCAACGATCCACTCAAACATAGCAGTGTTTGTGTGGCTGCCGCAGGACTGTCAATGTTTCGTTCTGTTGTACGTTGTGTCACTATGAGTCAGAACTGACTTGGAAGCACCTTAACGGCAAAAGCAATGAGAAAACCATGATAGAAAGCTGTTTCTTTCCCAAGTTTGAGTTATTGGACAGCTCAGGGGTGCTTTGCGCTAGGATTATACAGGGACCAAGGTTTCTTCTGTCCTTTTTTTTTGCCATCTCCTAGGATCTTGTATCTTGTATAGTTGAAGCTTGCAGACTACCATGTCTGTTTTCTAACCTTTGTGAAGGAAGCATGAAGAAGTGAAGAGCAAGCAGCTTTCATTTTAAGCGTGTGAACCATTGCCCTTACCACTTCTGCTACCCTCCCAAGCTCTGGACCTTAGTTACGTGAGTTGGCTGAAGGGCTGTGATTTGTAGTATAGTATCTATCTGAGAAACCATATGCCTAGCTAAATCTTCAATTACTAAAAAGAAGAGGTAATACAACATTTTTCTTCTTTTTTAATTGTGATTTGGGTGAAAATTTACAGAGCAAATACACTTTCCATACAGCAGTTCACATACACTTTGTCTCATGACATTGACCACAATTTACTACAATGCAACGTCTCGCCTCCTACTTCCTCCTGATAGTTACCTCTTCCCTGTGTCCATCCCTCCATGTACTCTTGCCCCCTGAGCTGTCTCCCTGTGTATAAGCAGCCCTTCTTTCTCCCATGCTTGTTCTCTCCAAGGAGTGTATCTACTTCAGGTAAATGTTAACTCATATGCCTGTCTGTTGTTTGGCTGGAAGCTACAGGCATGAGTTCAATTCCAGACCTGAAGGGCAGCTAGGGGCCATAGTCTCAGTGGTTCCACCAGGCTCTATAGGACCAGCAAACCTGGTCCCCTCCCCCCCTTTTTTTTATCCAAATGATTTTGAGTTTTGTTCCACATTGTTCTACCTCTCTATCCAGGATGACCTATATAGATCCTCTTCCAAGTGGTTGACAGTAGTAGCCGGGCACCATCTACTTCTTCTGGTCTCATAGTCATATGGGCTACAGATCGGATGGTGTACCAGTCGATAGAACTAAGTGTTTCCATGTATTTTTGGTTTTCTTCATTCTTCTTTGCTCTGGACAAGGAGAGACCCATTGTTGCATCTAGATGGCTGCTTGCAAGCTTTTAAGATCCCAGTCGCTACTCGCCAAAGTAGGAGGTAGAACAATGTTTTGTATAGTATGTTATGCCAGTAGAGCTTGATGTCCTCTGTAAGTATGGTCCCAAGCCCACAGGTTCAACTACTCGGTTCCGCTGGGTAGCTGGCTGTGACCAAGTGGTGACTACAACCTTACCCCTTGTCAGCTCAACTATACACCTGGGAATTCAGATCATACACATAAGTTATAGGACCATTGTCTGCCAACCCTATACATGTTCTTGGGTATACTCTCCATTTCATAAATATACCTAATAGTTCAGTCTGTCCACCCATCTATCCACCCATATACTGATGTTTGCCTTCTCTGACCATGCCGTACTATATGCACAAAAGGGTTCATCTTTGTTGTCTGTACTTCCCACATACCTCTCTATGTCTTTCTCTTCCTCAATGCCACTATATTGCTCACTCACATTTGGTACATTGCCCTTCTCTTCACCCAAATCAATACTTTATCTATCTAACCGCATTCCCTCCCCTTCCCTCCCACCCCTGGTAACCAACAAAGAAAATGTCCTTCCATGGGTAAACGTTTCCTTGACTTTCACAATAACAGACTAATACAATATTTGTCCTTTTGTAATTGACTTATTTCACTCAGCAAAATGTCCTCCAAGTTCATCCACGTTATGCAGTGTTTTGTAGATTCTACATTATTCTTCAGGGTTGCATAGTATTCCATTGTGTGTATGTAGCATAGTTTGGATATCCATTCCTCAGTTGATGGACACCTAGGTTGTATCCATCTGTTGGCTATTGTAAATAGTGTTGCAATGAACATGGGTGTGCATATATCTGTTCTTGTCATGGCTCTCACTTCTTTAGGATATATGCCTAGTAATGGAATGACTGGGTCAAATTGTATTTCTAATTCCAACTTTTGAAGGAATTGCCATACTGCTTTCCACAATGGTTGTACCATTTTACAGTTCCACCAGCAGTGTATGAGAGTCCCAATCTCTCCACATCCTCGCCAGCATTTGTTATTTTCTGTCTTGTTGAACTTTGCTACTAGTGCTGGAGCAAGATGGTATCTCATTGTTGTTTTG
>NW_006921857.1:251408-260673 GCF_000298275.1 Orycteropus afer afer | reverse complement strand
TGTGATAGTTGGAGCTGTGTGTCAACTTGGCTGGACCCCAGTTCTGTGTGGTTGTTCCCATGATGGGATCAGATGACTGTGTTTTGAGTGGCCAGTCTGCCCAAGGGGAGTTTCCCTAGGGGTGTGGCCTGCTTGCAGGATATCCAGGACATCCTGGGAAGAAAGACATTCTTTGAGGCATTGGAACCCTGGTGTGCTGACTACAACCTTCGGTGAGTGAGCAGCCCACTGCTCAGCCTGGAGATCTTGGATTCATCTTTCATCTTTCGTTGGAGTCAACAACCAGTGTACTGCCTACCAGCCTTGAATTTCTCAGCCCCCTGAGCTTGCAGAAGCTAAGGCTGCCACCAGCCCGACGTTTCCTCCAGGGACTCTGCACTTGCCGGCTTCTATATGTTTGTGAGCCATTTTCTAAGATAGATTTCTTTCTCTCTGTCTCTCTCTCTCTCTCTCTCTCTGAGCTTTGCTGGTTTTTGTTTTTCTCTAGAGAACCCAGTCTAACACACTGATATATTGTTGGAGTCTGTTGGCTAGGATTTTGTTGAAGAGCCCACAGACTTGGATGGAGTTCCTGCTGGCCCAGAAGGTGTGTGGGAGTGGGGGGTGGCCGCACCTCCTCTCACCAAGCGGGAGTGGGGTATAAGAGGAATGTCGCACCTTTTCAGTCGTGCAGGTCCAGAGTGTCCTTGAGGTTACTAGAAAGCAGAACCTCTTTTTAAGCCCCTGGAATCTCAGAGAGTGCTATCTCTTTAAATATCCAAAATGGTCAAGCCACTTGTAAACATTCAAAATGGTGGCGCCCTCCACATAGGCCAAAGTCCACAGCTTAGCCCATCTTCCTCTTCACCGCTGTTCCCCTTTTTATTCCCCAGCCACCAGAGCAGTCCTCCGTGTAGTCCATGTCTAGTAGGGCTGATTTTTAGGTTAATTCTTAGGTTCTTCCACCACTTGGGAATCTCCAAGCTATCTGTGGCATCAGGATCGCTGCCAGACCGTAGGTCTATATGTCTCCTTTTTTCGTATTTTCATGCAAATTCTTCTGCTAGTTGGGGTTTAATCCACTTCTATATCCTTCCCTTCAAGGCTCAGGGGTCCATGATTATCTTCTGTGTCTGTGTTAATTGGTTCCCCTTTTCTTTGTTGAAGAGGGTCTTTGCAGACTTTCTGCCTATTCCACCATCTTGGCGAGTCTCAGGTAATACAACAATTTAGAAAGTTTTACTACACTGTGACGGAACCAAAACATCTAAAGGAAGAAAGGAGAATGGAAACTCTGTGAAGGCAGAAATTTTTGTCCTTTTTGTTTGCCACTGTATCTCAACTCTTAAAACCATGTCTGAAAAATAGTATGTGCTCAGTAAATAATTTTTTAATGAATGAATGTGCAAATTATGAATAAACAAAAGCTACTGTCTATTGAAAGTCAGAAATTATTAAAAGACATTTGAAATTTTATGGTGAATCAATGGGAAAATAGTTTATCAAAATTTGATTGATTTACACCAGACTTTTCAAACGATCCTATGGAGTGATTTTTGCAAGTAAAATTTTAGTATCTAGAATTTCACAAGATGAGTGTCAGAATTAAGAATGTTATCCTAAATTATACCCACCAGCTACTCCTCGGAAGGAAGGTTGGGCAATCCTACTTCCGTAGCGATACTGCCTCGGAAACCCAAGGAGGGGTCGCTATGGGTCGGGTTTGACTCGATGGCACATAACAACAACAACAACAACATCCTAAATTATAGTGATGCCTAACAAGATGTGTAGTTTGAAGTTACCCAAGAAAACTAAACTGTGTTCAGATATGGTAGCATAAACCTGCCAGAATAGAGACTTTGAAGTAATTTTCAAAGAGCACCTGTTAGTATTTTATAATATATCATAAATCCGTTTTATGTTAGCTCTGAGGCTGTCAGAACATGCATTGTTTTGTCTCACTGATAGATTGCTTGTGTTATTTAGGATATTGGCCTCCAGCCTACTTTGCTAAAATGCTTCTAAGTATAATTGTAGGGCAATTGCACTGTTGATTGGTTTCCTTAACTTGTCTTCTATTATAATATAAAAACTCTAATATCCTATTAATATTGACTGTCCTATTTTACAGAGGCATGCATAATTCTTTATGTTTGTCACAAAGTATTTCCTACCTTCTTTCTTCCCTTCCGTTTTCCTCTCTCTCCTCTTTTCTTTCTTTCTTTTCTTTTGTTAATGTTGTTAGGTGCCATCAAGTTGGTTCCTGCTAATAGCTGCCCTGTGTCCAACAGAATGAAATAGTGCCTGGTCCTGTTCCAATCTCACAGTTGTTGCTATGTATGCTTGAACCCATTGTTGCAGCCACCATGTCAGTCCATTTTATCGAGGGTTTTTCCTCTTTTTGTTAATGTTGATACTTACATATTTAAAGACAAACAAATATCACAGCTATTTGCTTGAGATTTCATTTCCTAGCAGGGCAAGTAAAGAAACTCCTCATTAGGAAAAAAATGACTAGAGTATATTAAAACTTATAGTAAGAAGGATTTATCAAGAAGAAAAGGCATGAACAGTAGTTTAAATTAAGAAAACTTTAGAATATGCTTAAAGTACATTTATTCTAACTTATGTATTTAATATTGTAATAAATTACCTAACTCTCATGGCTTCTTATGTGTCCTCCTGAAAGAGTCTATAAAATCAGATCCATGTGTCTATATATATATATTTATATGTTTTCATATAGTGGTTAGCTAATGTCTATGTCTGAACCCAGTTCAGTAGAATCTCACATATGTAGAAGTACTTACTATAGATTTCATGGGATTTAGACTTCATTTTTCAAGTCAGTTATAATTGAGATACATTTTGAAATTAATCAAATCAGATAAAATGTAGATTTATAATGATATTGCACATTGGACATTTTAAAGGGCACAATGTACTATGAAATCTACTTAGTTTCAGATGATATTTTCTGATTTTGGCCAAATTTATAATTGAGTTATTGTCAAGGCAGCAGCTTGGCAGAATTTTTTACACTTTATAAAAATTGTTGGTCCTTCAAAACAATGTTGAGTGAAGGCCTGATATATTTTCAAGTTTTCCTGTTTTTTTTTTCCTCTCATTTCATATTAATTCAAATGTACGTGTATATACAAATGAAGCACTTTAAAATGGCTTTTTAGTATTATTTTCTGAGAAACCTCAAAATTAGGGATCTTGTTGTTCTATCTTCATGTTATCTTAGAACATTAGGGACGCTTTGGGTTTATAGTACTTTCAAAAGAGAATATAAACAGGAATTTAAACCTTATTGGTAAAGTTTCAGGGAAGAAAGTCACAAAATTAAACATCACACATTTTCTTGGAATTTATGGCTTAGAGTCTTAGCTCTAATTAAGCTCTTTTCCAAAGCAGTGGGAATGCAGACATGTGGCTTAGAGGTAACCTGAGGTTTGATTCAAGAGTGGCAGAAGCTCAAATGCAAACACAATAATACATACTCTTGTTGTTGTTGGTATGTGCTGTCTAGTCGGCCCTGACTCATAGTGACCCCTACTTAGGTTTCAGAGGCAGTACCACTATGGAAGTAGATTGCAACCTTCCTTCCGAGGAGTGGTTGGTGGGTTTGAACTACCAGTCTTATGGTTAGCAGTCAAATGCCTTAGGCACTGCGCCACCAGAGCTCCCAATACATACTCTTATTAGGCCCAAAGCATGCTTTCTTTTCTGTCTCTCTCCTATTCTCTTGCTTTTAACTCCCTCTGCTGTGCTCTTCTCCCTTCCATTCATTGCTTGGCCTATTAATTCAGTATGTTATTCTAAATGTGTTGTTGTTGTTGTTATGTGCTGTCGAGTCAAACCCGACTCATAGCGGCCCCTCCTTGGTTTTCCGAGGCAGTATCACTACAGAAGTAGGATTGCCCAACCTTCCTTCCGAGGAGTGGCTGGTGGGTTTGAACTGCCAGCTGTCTAGCAGGCAAGTGTCTTAGCCACTATGCTACCAGAGCTCCCAATATGTCTTTTTAATGACCCTGTGTGAGCTGAGACCACCTTTAACACTCTGACCCATCTACTCTTTTTGTCATAAAATACACCCATAAACACATTTTGAATACCTACTAAGTGACAACACTGTTATTAACTGTGGGGACTGGCAATGAATAAAACAAAAAATCAACACCCTCAAATAGCTTACTTTCTAGCAAGGAAGATAAACAATATGTACTTTGGTAGGGAAACAGAGTGATGGCAGCATGTTATGTGTAGAGTCTTGCTGTTTTTTATAGGTTGGCCAGGGAAAGCCTGTCAGAGGAGGAGATGTTTGAACAGAGACTTAAATGAGGTCAGGTCGCAAGGTGTGCATATATCTGGGAGAAAAGTATTTGTGGAAGAGGGTGCAGTGTGAGTATAAAAACTGAGAAAGAAAAGAGCTTGAGCTGTCACAGAAACAAGAGGTATTTCTTCTAGGTTTTTAAAAAAGGCTGACGTATCCTTGAAGAAATAAATGCTCATAAAGTTCCAAGAAAATGATTAAATACACAAAAGTGAGTGAACTATTTTTATTCAACAGAACATATTCATTTTTTCTAGATTTTAAATATTATATAATTTTATCATTGGGTAGGCTACTTGAGTGTCCTGTCTCTTTCTCTCCAGAGATAAGAATCTGAGGTGAAGTGTAAGGAGCTTTTCCAAGCTCAGTTAATTGGTTAATGACAAAGTGGTTAAGAAATTTAGTTTAGGAATCAGCTTCTCCATTCATTAGCCATGCAGTCTTAGTCACTTAAAGTTACTTCGTTACTTGAGGACATTGCTGGTTCACTGGTAGAATTCTTGCCTTCCATTCAGGAGACTCAGGTTTGGTTCTGGGGCAGTGCACTTAGGTGCAGTCACACTGCTCGTCTGTCAGTGGAAGCTTGTGGGTTGCTGTGATGCCGAACAGGTTTCAACAGAGCTTACAGACTGAGATGGACTAGGAAGGAAGGCCTGGTGATCTGCTTCTAAAAATGAGCCAGTGAAAACTCTGTGGATCACCATGGTTTGATCCTCAGCTCATCATGGGGATGACACAAGACCAGGCAGCATTTTATTCAGTTGTGCATGGGGTTGCTGTGAGTCAGTGGACTTGATGGGTACCACCACCATCAACAGCTTATTTACTTTACTTCTGGGAATCTCAGTTTTCCCCGTCTGTCGTATGATGATGGTGCCTCTCATGTGGTAAAAGTTCCAGTAGCGATGGTTGTTATTAAAGCTCAGACTAGAATCTAGGTTTCTGGCACTCTTAATCTTTTCCTATTTGATCACATTTTACATGGCTCAAAGCAGCAGTTTCCACATAATAATTTCCAGTTTTAATTTTGCCTTCTACTAACCTTTTGTCCCCAAAATTCATCCTCTTTTCACTTAACCATGCAAAATCTGGTGGGAGTCACAAAGACCATGACTAGAAGAGCCATGCTAAGTACTTCACCACATCACAGCCATGCAAAGCAATTTTTGAACAAATTCAAAAGGAATTGAACTTGGAATTATGAATAGAGATGAATTCTCATCCTTATTATTGTAACTGATCAAATGGTACAGAAATTTGTTATAAAAGATTTACAAACACTATAGCGTAGTGGCTAAGGCACTTGACTGCTAACCAGCAGGCTGGCGGTTCAAACCCACCAGCCACTCCCCGGAAGGAAGGTTGGGCAATCCTACTTCCGTAGTGATACTGCCTCAGAAACCCAAGGAGGGGTCGCTATGAGTCAGGGCTGACTCGACGGCACATAACAACAACAACAACAACATAGCACTAAGTATTTAAGTACGATCTAAGCTATCTGGATATCTAAATCCAGACTGACAGCTTAGATCGTACTTAAATACTTAGTGCTATTGTTTTGTTGTTGTTATGAATCAGGTCTGACTCAACGGCACATAACAACAACAAAACAATAGCACTAAGTATTTAAGTACGATCTAAGCTGTCAGTCTGGATTTAGATATCCTGTACATTTCTTGATACAGTTCTTTCCAAGTTTATGCATTTTGTTGTTACCATGAATGGAATTTCTTTTCCATATGTCTCCAAGTTGGTTATTGCATATGTAATGCAAGGAAATAAATTTTTCTATGTCTTTTATATCCTGCAACTTGAACTCTTCTATTATTAATATGCTTTTTAAAAAACTATTTCACTTTAGGTGAAAGTTTACACAGCAAATTGAGTTTCTATTTAACAATTTTTATACATATTGTTCTGTGACATTGGTTACAATTTTCACAATGTGTCAGCATTTACATTATTTCCATTCTGTTTGTTCTATTTGCTTTGATCTAGCTTCCCTTCCCTGCTTGCTTTCTCATCTTTGCTTTTGGATCAGTGTTGACTCTTTGGTCTCATATAATTGATTATTTAAGGGAGCAAATTCTTCATGGGTAATAGTGTTTGTTTTGTAACCCAATCTAGTATTTGGCTGAAAAGTGACCTCCAGAAATAACTTCAGTTCCAAGTTCAAATGCTCTCTCAAGGAGATAATATCAGGTGTTCCTCTTTTCTTTGTTGGTCCACTAAGTCTGGCCTTTTTAGAAATTTGAATTTTGTTCTACATTTTTCTCCTGTTCTGTCACAGACTTTCTATTGTTTCCCTGGTCAGGACAGTTGGCATTGGTTCTTGGGCATCATCTAGTTCATCTGTTGTCAGATTCGAAGAGGCTGTGGTTCTTATGGGCTATTCGTCCTGTGTACTAGTTAGTTCTTTTATTTTCTTTTGCTCCAGGCAAATATAGACCACTGGTTGTATTATAAATAGCTATTTGCAAGCTTTTAAGACCCCAGCCACTACTCATCACACTGAAATGTGGAACATTATCTTTATGAACTGTGCTGTGCTGGTTATCCCATGAAGCTATGGTTCCAAGCCTCAGCAAACCAATCCCTCAAGTTGTTTGGGTATGTGTAGGAAATCTCCTTAACTGTATGTGCTACATGCTTTACTGTATAGATATATACAGCAAACACAACATGTATATACTATGCCTATAAATACACTTATGGATGCATGTGCATGTGCTCACATGTGCCCTCCTATACACATATATGCATACATATCTACCTGTGTAACCATATGTATTTTTTGGCTATTATTACTGTTGTAGCAGAATTGTATATGTTGTAGCATTTACCAATATTGTCACTTTTCCTTGTATACTTCTTAGTGTTCTTCATTTACCTTGGTCAGATTGTACAAACTTCACCCATATTTGGTATTGCCTTTCCCTCACCAAAAATAACAAGTGTCTGCTATCTAGAAATTGATTCTCCCCCTCCCACACCTGGTAACCATCAAAGAACATTGCTTTCTATGTGTATCTCTATTCTTGACTTTTTAAAATAATGGGGCCATACAGTAGCATAGTGGCTAAAGCACTTGACTGCTAACCAGAAGGCTGGCGGTTCAAACCCACCAGCCACTCCTCGGAAGGAAGGTTGGGCAATCCTACTTCCGTAGTGATACTGCCTCGGAAACCCAAGGAGGGGTCGCTATGAGTCGGGGCCGACTCGACGGCACATAACAACAACAACAACAACAACAGTATTTGTTTTTCTGTAATTAACTTATTTCACTCAGCATAATGCCTTCCAGATTCATCCATGTTATGTTTCATGGACTCTTCATTATTCTTTTGTTGTTGTTGTTGTTGTTAGGTGCCATCAAGTTAGTCCCCACTCATATTGACCTTATGTACAGTAGAACAAAACACTGCCTGGTCCTGAGCCATCCTCACAATTATTGCTATGCTTGAACCCATCATTGCAGCCACTGTGTCAATCCATTTTGTTGAGGGTCTTCTCCTTTTTCACTGACCCTCTACTTTGTTGTTGTTGTTGTTATGTGCCATCGAGTCAGACCTGACTCACAGTGACCCCTCCTTGGGTTTCCAAGGCGGTATCACTACAGAAGTAGATTACCCAACCTTCCTTCTGGGGAGTGGCTGGTGGGTTTGAACCGCCAGCCTTCTGGTTAGCAGTCACGTGCCTTAGGCACTATGCTACTAGAGCTCCTGACCTTCTACTTTACCAGGTGTGGTATCTTTCTCCAAGGATTGATCCCTTCTGACAACTTGACCAAAGTATAAGAGACAAAGTCTTGCCATCCTCACTTCTAAGGAGCATTTCAGCTGCACTTCCTCCAGGACAGATTTGTTTGTTCTTCTAGCAGTCCATAATATGTTCAGTATTCTTTGCCAACACCACAACTCAAATGCATCATTTCTTCTGTGGTCTTCCTTATTCATTGTTCAGCTCTCACATGCATATGAGGCTTTTGAAAATACTATGACTTTGGTCACCCTAGTCTTCAAAGTGACAGCTTTATTTTTAAACACTTTAAAGAGGTTTTCTGCAGCAGAATTGTCCAATGCAGTACATTTTTTTATTTCTTTACTGATGCTTCAATGGGCATTGATTGTGGATACAACTAAAATGAAATCCTTGACAACGTCAATCTTTACTTTATCATGATGTTGCTTATTGGTCCAGTTGTGAGGATTTTTGTTTTCTTTATGTTGAGGTGCAATCTATACCAAAGGCTTTTGATCTTTATCAGTAAGTGCCTCAAGTCCTCTTCACTTTCAGCAACCAAGATTGTGTCATCTGTATATTGAAGGTTTTTAATGAGTCTTCCTCCAATGGTCATGTCACACTCTTCTTCCTATAGTCCAGCTTCTCGAATTGAGTAAGTATGGTGAAAGGATCTTGGTCTATGTGCAGGTTCCTTATGAGCACAATTATGTGCTCTGGGATTCTCATTTTTCGCAATGTTATCTATAATTTATTATGCACACAGTTGAAAGCCTTTGCATAGTCAGTATAACACAGGTAAACGTCTTTCTGATACTCTTTACTTTCAGCCAAGATTCATTTGCATCTGACATCGGCAATGATACTTTATTTCCAGATCCTATTCTGAATCCAACTTGAACCTTTAACGGTTTCTGGTTGATGTACTGCTGCAACATTTTAAAAATTATTTTCAACAAATTTTACTTGTGCATATTAATGGTATTGTTTGAAAATTTCCACATTCTGTGGGATCACCTTTTTTTGGAATGGGCATAAATGTGGATCCCTCCCAGTTGGTTGGCTAGTAGCTGTCTTCCAAATTTCTTGACAGTAAGCAAGTGAGCACCTCCAGTGTTACATCTGGATGTTACAACTGAGATGTTGTTGAAACATCTCAGTGGGTATTCTGACAATTTCTGGAGCCTTGTTCTTCACCCGTTC
>NW_006921857.1:246084-251188 GCF_000298275.1 Orycteropus afer afer | reverse complement strand
TCAGTTCTTTCAGCTTGAGATATGTCAAGCACGTTCTTCCCCTTTGATTTTCTAACTCTAGGCCTTTGCACATTTCATAATAATGGACTGTGTCTTCTCAAGTTGTCCTTTAAAATCTTCTGTTCAGCTCTTTTTTTTTCATGTATTCCATTTGTTTTAGTTACTCTCTGTTCAAGAGCAAGTTTCAGAATCTCTTCTGACATCCATTTTGATCTTCTCTTCCTGTTTTTTTAAAGACCCCTTGCTTTCTTCATGTATGATAGCCTTGATGTTGTCCTGCAACTCCTCTGGTCTTTGGTCAGTGTACCAACTCTATTCTTCAGATGGTCTCTGAATTCAGATGGATTCATGGTCATTTTTGGCTCTTACGGACTTGTTTTAATTTTCTCCAGCTTCAACTTAAGCTTACTGGGAGCAGTTGATGGTCTGTTCCACAGTTGGCCCCTGGCCTTGTTCTGACTGGTGATATTGAGTTTTTCCATCGTCTCTTTCCACAGTTGTAGTCAATTTGATTGCTTTGTGTTCCATCTAGCAAGGTCTACATGTATAGTTACCATTTATGTTGTTTAAAAAAGATATTGTCAATGATTAAGTCATATGAGGTATTTACAATGAATAAGAATTACCATTTGACTGAGAAATTCCACTTATATATACCATGGTGTATACCCCAAAGAACTGAAAGCAGAAATTGGTAAACATCTTCAATTTCTTCATCTTTGACATTAGTGGTTGATGCTTCAATATGAATAATAGTCATTAACTGGTCTTCCTTTTAAGCATATGGACATTATCTTATCCCCAACAGCATCATACTTCAGGATATATTTTCAAGTGATTCTTTAGACAATGAATGGGATGGGGCATTCCTCCTTTTTAATTTGTCATTCCTGACATAATAGACCATGTAATTGATTAAAAATGGCCAATACCAATCCATTTCAGCTCAGTAATAGGTAGACTATCAATCTTCAAATATTCTATTTCATTTTTGATGACTTCCAATTTTCCTTGATTCATATTTCATATGTTCCATGTTCAAATTAATAATGGATGTTTGCCACTGTTTATTTTCATTTAGAATTATACCACATCAGCAGATCAGATCCTGAAAGCTTTACGCCATCCTTGTCATTAAGATCAACTCTACTTTGAGGAGGAGCTCTTCCTCAGCTGTATTTTAAGTGCCTCCAATCTTAAGGACTCATCTTCCAGTACTATAGCAGAAAATGATCTGCTGCTATCCATAAGGTTTTCGCTGTTGTTGTTTTTTTCCCCCTGAAGTAGATCTTTAGGTCCTTCTTCCTAGTCTTCTTTAAATTCCTAGTCTTGAATCTCTGCTGAAACTTGTCCACCTTGGGTGACCCTGCTGGTATTTAAAACACCAGTGGCATAACTTCCAGCATCACAGCAACACTCAAAGTGCTGTAGTGCAAGACAGATAGACAAGTGGTACAATTGTGTCATAGGCAGTCGGATATTTAAATCTGAATACAGGGAAAGGGTTTATATTTAGATCTAAATGTACAAATCCTCAATATATAGGTAGTTGTTAAGCTTTAATTTTCCCATTAAGTATGATGTTGGCAGTTGGCTCAAGATACATGTTCTTTATCATGTAGAGGAAAAAGTTTTCTTTTTTTTTTTTTAAAGAAATTTGATATTTAAGATGGAAAGAAATTTTTTTGTATTTTTTTTTTTTGAATCAGTGATTTGTATTGGAATTTGCTGAATAGTTTTAAAAATCTGTTGAGTTAATGTTTTCTTTAATCTAGTGTTATATTTATTACCTTATATCTAACCATCCTTGCATTTCAGTGATAAACTCTATTTGATTATTGTATATCATTGCCTTCCAAATATTTTATATTGTGACTCAGTATACATTTGTATGAGTATATGAGAGAGAGAGAGAGAACAAGTTATATATGGAATGATACTTACTTTTACTATGTGTGACATGCCTAGATTTTTTTCTATTCTCTCTCTTTCATGTTGGTTGCATATTACCAACTGATTCCACTGCAGTTGGAGATCTAAAATGTGAAAAATACTATTATACAGGAATCTGTTAAATACCCTTCTACTTAGTTTGATATTATCTAGTTAAGTTTTTACATCTATATTTATTGATAGTATCAGTAAGTGGTATTTGTGTTCATTTGGGGATTTGTTTTGTACTAGTTTGATCTCAGTTTGCTATCACAATTATGACTTGCAATATCATCTTTTTGTGTGGTCAAGTGCAGATTGTAGTGCATGGGAATTATTTATTTCCTTCAAGTTTGAAAAAATTAATAAAAGTAATGTATAGTTTTTATGCCTTCTGTCCCTAGATCTTCCTGAATCTTCCATCCTTGACTAACTGAGGTCTCTGAGGACTAAATGTCATCCTTCTTGAAACCTCATCTCACATAGCAATCTCCAACACTCTTATTTTATTCCTTTGATTATCTTTATTATTTCATAGTATTTATTACTACTTCTATGTATTTATTTGTGTTACCCTCTCTCCTCTAGCAGGTTTTGTCAGTTTTACTACTGTATCTATGCATTAAGAAACATTTCTGGTATATATTTGGCATTCTACATTGATAGAATAAATTCATAATGTTTTAAAGTTTTTTCCATGGTTAATAGTTGTTTTGGTTCTCTATTGCTACTCTAACAGAAATTACCACAAATGGATGGCTTTAACAAATGGATTTATTTTCTTACAGTTTTGGAGCTAGAAACCCGAGTTCTAAGTGCCAGATATAGGGGCTGGATGAAGGCCTCTTGACCTTGGGCTTCAGCTCTGCCTCTTCTTCCTGGCCCACTGGAGCTGGAGGTATGCCTTAACTCAGGCAGCTACTGACTGCTAAGGCTGACAGACCTAAGGTTGGCAAATAAAATGGCATAGTGCCAAGATTATCAAGCAATGTGGCAGGCCACTAGTTCAAGTCCAAAAACAGTCCCAAGATTGGCAGATAACGTGGCAGGCCGCTCACTGATGACTTGACCAAATGCAGGATCCAAATGGACCAAGAAGCCCAGAGACCTTTCTCAAAGCGTCTTCTTATATACTGGAAGAAGACTACATCCCTAAGGCAGCTACCCAGCTGCTCATAGTGGATTCCACCATGGAGTTGATTACCAGTGTCATCATGGGGAATAACTACATCCAACTGCCCAGCCACTCAAAACCAGGCCCAGCCAAATTGACACATAACCCTAACTACAATAGTTTTGTTTTCCCTTGAGTTAGTTTTGGTAATTACATACATCAGAAAAGGCCAGGGGGACTGTCACAAAGTGAGGAGTCAGCTGCAGATTAGGAGAGGAAACCCAGGCCATGCCCCACAAGCAGCCAGGTGTGAAAGTGAGGGAAAGGAAAGGAAAAAGGCCAGGGTGACTGGGACAGAGCAAGGAGTGTGGGGTAGGGATCCAGGTGAGGGGAGGGAACCCAGGCCACGCCCCACACATGGGAAAATGGGAAATGAGAGAAACAAGGCCAGGGGACCAGGACAGAGCGAGGAGTGTGTGTCAGGAATCCAGGTGACCGGAGGGAACCCAGGCCATGCCCCACAAGTGGGAAAATGGGGGAAAGGAGAGGAAAAAGGCCATGGGGACCAGGACAGAGCAAGGAGGCAGAAGCAGGGATCCAGGTAAGGGGAGGTTGGAGAGGTTTCAAACAGCTAAGGGAGACAAACTTGTCTGTTGGTTTGTCCGGCTGTGGTGACGTGTTGCCTTGAGTCTTGAGACTGTGCCACCAGTGTTTTAAACCCATTGGGGTACACAGAGTGCACAGGTTTTAGTACAGTTTACAGACTGAGACAGACTAGGAAGAAGGAAGAGGCCATCCACTTCTCAAAGAATTGACCTGGGAAAACCTTATGAATAGCAGAGAAACACTGTCTGATACATTACTACGCAACTTTATGAATAGTCGGAAACATTGTCCAATGCAGAGGAGGAGGATGAGTCACTTAGGTTAGAAGTCTCTCAAAATAGGACTGGGAAAGAGCTGCATCATCAGAGTAAAACCAGCCTTACCCATATGGATAAGTTAAAGCTTTCCAGACCTCCATTTGCTGATGTGGCATAACTCAGATTGAGGAAAAACAGCAGCAAACATCCATTAATAATTGGAACATGGAATGTACAAAGTATGAATCTAGGACAGTTGGAAGTTGTAAAAAATGAAGATTGATATCCTAGGCATTACTGAGCTGAAATGAATTGGTTTTGGCCATTTTTAATCAGACAAGCCAATGATCTACTATACTGGGAATGACAATTTGAAGAGGAATGGTGTGGCATTCATCATCACAAAGGATGTTTCAAGATCTGTATTGAAGTACGGTTCTGTCAGTGATAGGATAATATACATACGCTTACAAGGAAGAACAGTTAATATGACTATTATTCAAATTTATGCACCAACCACCAAAGCCAAATTTGAGGATTAAAGATTTTTATCAACTTCTGCAGTCTGAAATTGACAGAACATGCAATCAGGATGTGTTAATTATCACTGGTGACTGGAATGCAAAACTTGGAAACAAAGAAGAATCACCGGTAGTTAGAAAATTTGGCCTTGGTGACAGAAATAATGCTGGAAATCACATGGTATAATTTTGGAAGATCAGTGACTTACTCATTGCAAATACCTTTTTTAAACAACACAAACGGTGGCTATACACATGGACTTTGCCAGATGGAATACACAAGAATCAGATTGACTGCATTTGTGACAAGAGGCAATGGAAAAGCTCAATATGTTGAGCCAAAACCAGGCCAGGAGCTGATTGTGGAACAGACCATCAACTGCTCATATGCAAGTTCAACTTGAAGTTAAAGACGATTAAAACAAGTCCATGAGAGCCAAAATATGATCTTGAATATATCCCTCCTGAATTTAGAGACCATCTAAAGAGTAGATTTGGTGCCTTGAACACCAATAACCAAAAAACAGAATTGTGGGATGACATCAAGAACATCATTCATGAAGAGACTCTAAAACTTGCCCTTGAGCAGAGAGTAGCCAAAGCAAATGGAAGAGATGACAAGATAAAAGAGCTAAACAGAAGATTTCAAAGAGCAGCTCGAGCAGACAAAGCCA
>NW_006921857.1:221137-244449 GCF_000298275.1 Orycteropus afer afer | reverse complement strand
TGGAAGTGAGAATGGCCAGATTTCGTCTCACCTACTTTGGTCATGTTGTCAGAAGGGACCATTCCCTGGAGAAGGATATCATGCTTGGTAAGGTGGAGGGTCGATGAAAGAGGAGAAGGCCTTTCAACGAGATGGATTGACACAGTGGCTTTGATCATGGGCTCAAGTATAGCAAGGATCATGGAGCTGGCGTGGGACTGGGCAGTGTTTTGTTCTGCTGTGCATAGGGTTGCTATGAGTTGGAAATGACCGATGGCACCTATCGACAACATACTTCAGAAAACCATGCAAAGTTATTAGCGTAACTTTATACTGCACATCTTGTTTGTAAATACTTTCAACGTCTGTCTTACATCTTTTTCCCTAGTTTTTTGCTTTGGAAATTTTCAAATGAACAGAAAATTTTGGAAGAATAGTATAGTGGTGATCATCCATATACTTGTCACATAAATTCACCTATTTCTCACATAAGCCTCTTTTAGTAATAGATACCCCTTTTTTGTATTAAGTTGCAGATATTTTAACACTTTACCATAAATACTTTAGCATTCATAGCTTAACGATAGGAACTTTCTTCTCTTTACATTTTCATTTTCTTCCCTTGAGTAGATTTATTTAAGAACTTTTCCTTTTTTAGAACATCTTTTGGAGTTTGTAATTGTTATTTTGTTTCTTTTTATAATTCCTTGATTTGCTCTTTTATCTTTCTTAATCCACTTTTCTTAAGATTTATTTTATTGTTAAATTTCTAATTTCCTGAGTTAAACATGAGATTTGTGATTTTTTTTTTTAATAATGTAAGTATTTGCTTTTGATCACAAGTTTGGGTGCATCCCTATGTTTTCATGTCTAATTTTCTTGTTATTATTTTCTAGATAGTCTATCATGGTAACTTTATTTCTTCTTACCTTGTTGTGCATTTTAAAATGAGTAATTTTGGGGGACTTGTTTAAACTTTTGTTGTTTTCCAGTTTGAGTTCTTTATGGCCCCAAAATATATTCTCTTTTTAAAAGGATTTTATTGTGAATAAGTATGTGTGTGTGTATACATGTGTGTGTATACACACAAATATATATACATGCTTATATATGTATGTATATACATGTTTATATATGTATGTGTATACACATTTACATATGTATGCATATACATGTTTATATATGTATGTGTATACATAAACCAAAACATTTGACATTTTGACCATTTTTAAGTATATAATTAATTCAGGGACATATAACCATCATCACTGTCCATTTCCAAACGTTTTATCATCTAAACAGAAACTCAGTACCCCAAAGCAATAACTTCCCATGCAGAATGCATTCTTGGTAGACTTTCATTGTGGACTATCGAATAAAGTTAATATTCTTGTTCTGTGTATTCCATGGACATTTGAAAATAACATGTTTTCTGAGATTTCTAGGTAAATATAGGAGATTGAACACTATAGTGGTAACTGATAAGAAAATACCAAATCCTGAGACAGTAATGGAGAAAGTAAAAAAAAAAATTAATACAGTCAAACTTAAGGATCTTCAGAAAGCTCAGGAACTGGCTCTGTAATTAAAACTAATGCCTCTGGAAGTGGGTATTAATGATGGGGGTAGGGATAGGGTGAGAAGGGTTTGAAACAGGGAAGTTTGGTTAAAAGCTGTTGAAGAAAATTCTTACATCGTGCCACTAAATAACTATCCCTCCCCATGCCAGCAAATATCTGGAGAGATTTAAAAGACAGAGGGTCTTTAGAACTGGGGAGAGGAGCCCTGGTGGAGTAGTGTTAAAGTGCTTGGCTGCTAACTGTAAGATAAGTGGTTTGAACCCACCAGTTGCTTCATTGGAGAGAGATGTGGTAGTCTGCTTCTGTAAAGATTTTACAGCCTTGGAAACCGTATGGAGCAGTTCTACTGTGTCCTATAAGGGTTCCTGTGAACCTCCAGCTCATTGGTTCATGGTTCACTTCCAGTTTCCAAAATCGACTCTGTGGCAGTGGATTTTGTTTTTAGTTTAGAATAGGGGAAGCCAGGAGTTGAGAGCATGAAAACAGGGAGATTTAGTGAATACTTGTACTGAATGCTGAAACGCTTTACTCACTCCCTATCACCACCAACCCTTTTCCCTGACTTGGTCTCAAAACTCAAGACAGCCAGGCCTGTACCCTGTAGGCAGGAGACTAGAAGAGACTTAATTTAAGGATAATAATGATAATAATAAAGGAGCTCTGGTAGCATAGTGGCTAAAGCACTTGACTGCTAACCAGAAGGCTGGCGGTTCAAACCCACCAGCCACTCCTCGGAAGGAAGGTTGGGCATTCCTACTTCCGTAGTGATACTGCCTCGGAAACCCAAGGAGGGGTCGCTATGAGTCGGGGCCGACTCGATGGCACATAACAACAACAACAACAACAATGATAATAAAGCTTTTGAGCAACTTTGTAATATTTCTTCCTTTCTGTTTTGAAAATCCATGGTAGTTTTTCTCTCTTTCCATCTCTGGATGAAGAGATTGCTCATTTCTGGTAGTGACAAGAATTATTTGAAATTATTTAAAAACAATTACTGGGATTTGTAGTTTTTGAGACTTGTTTTCAAATTCTCCATTCTTTTCTTATTTATTCATTTATCTTAGTATCTCTTTCAAGTTCTTCTTTACTTTTTCTTCTTTCCTCTTCCTCTTTTTTTCTTATTTCTATCCTTTCTTCCTTCCTTGATCATCCACCTACATTTTAGAAAGATTTGAAATATATACTTTAATTTATATGAAAATTAGTGTGAATAACTATTACAGAATAGTTGTTCAGTGACAGCAATTTAATTTTTAGTTATATAACTTATTTAATTAGAAAATGTTGTTTGGTAGATAATATCTGAATTACTAACCCCATATAATTAGCAATTCAATTGTTTATATAAAATATATAAAATTGTTTTTTATATATAAAATATGTAAAATTAACATACTTTAACAGTTCTTTAAAGATGTTTAAATATTCTTTTGTAATCTTGTTTACATTGTTCATTGTTAAAACTTTTCTGACATTTGGCACAGTCTCTGATTTATAACTAACTCATTAGTAATAAATTGCTATGATTTTTATTACTAGTGGTGTCAATAAGTTTATTGTGAAGGATGATTCTTCCTTTGAATGAGAAGAGTCCTATTCTTCCTTTTTTTTTTTTTGGTATCAGGGATAGGTTCTACTAGAATACTATAAAATTCAGTTATGTCAATAAAAGAGAGTAAAATATTCTAAATAAATTACATACTTTTAAAATACCAATGTCAAATTTGGTTTTAGTTAAAAAAAACCTATTGTCCCTTAATTTATTAATGTAGAGTTGGAATTTAAGATCTTGAATAATTTCAAATGAGAAAGACTTAAAAAAACTTCATAAATGTAATTGAAATTATGAAGAGAACATCTTTTAAAAATACATTATATAAATGTACTAATATAATAGCCTAACATTGACATTAGCAGTTATCATAACATTAAAGAAAAAGCATCTGTAACTGTTTTGTAGTCATTTAAATATCTAGATTTGGAGGACTTGTAAACAATGGTGGTATTAGCACATCATCCCTAAGCTTGTTTTCTTAAAAAAAATAAATAAATAAAAATTGGGTAGGACTATGTTTATATCAAGTCATGACAAGACCTGATGTAACTAGTCTTTCTTGTCTGAGTTTCAAATATATTTTGAGCTTTCACATACTTAATTTAATGTGGTGTCTTTGATGTGCTCTATTTATTTCCCTTCTTTTTTTAAAGTTGTGCACATTGTCCATCTATAGGCGTGTACTGCTTTGCTGTGAACTAGTGAATTATATTGTGGCAACAATATTGTTAACCTGGCAGCTGATAAAAGCTTCAGTATACTGTAACAAAAATAAACAAGTTCAAGGCAAGGGGATAAAACATCATAAAATCTTGTGTTGAAATTAGAAAGCATTCAGTTGTAGTGAGCATGTTAGAACAAGAAAAAATGAATCTGTTGCAATTCTGTTAAACAAGATGTGCCTAGTATAGTAATGTGAGAGGGCATATTTTGCAAGGATAGGTACATAAGTTGAAAAAGTGAGTAGCGAGCAATGTTATTAAATCAATTAGATGCAAACAATATAGTTGGATAAAAAGTGGCAGCTCATTGATTCACAGTTCATTTCCAGTTACCTCTCCTCCTTTGCCTCCATTCCTTCCAGTTACTGATTAACTCTTCCTTTGTGGGATTATGCTTGATGTACTACAGTGCACTGTATCATCAATAAGAAAATTATAAGGACAAAAATACAAACTATAGAGTGGAAAAGTTAAATTCCATACTTGTCAGGTCTCATTAAAAACAGAGGAAGTAGGTTGGCAATAGATTGTAGATATCCAAGGGAATGGGCTAAGGAAGAGGACAAACTAATATTTACCCAAAACCCAGTATGTGTCAATATTGTGCTTAAAGCTTTATTGTGAGAGTTGTGTATTTAATTGGTATGACTCATCCTTGAAGTATGTTACGTCCCTTCGATGGATTTTTACCAGTATTCTTATCAATAGGAATATTAGAGTCAAAAATAACTTATTATCATTGCCAGCTTTCTTGCCTATACTGCCATGAAATCAGATGATAATTTCCAGAACTTGTGGGAATTGAGAGTATGACTCTCCTCTTCTAACCAAACCAAATGCACTGCTGTCAAGTCGGATCCTCTACAAGATATAAATAATAACATAAGGAAAACTACAGTTTCAGAGCAACAGCAACTTTTTTCTTTAAACCATTCTATTCACACAACAATGCAGGGATCATTAGTCAGTAGAATAACATATGATGAAAAATAAATAGTAATTAAATGTAGCATAATGTATAAAAGGGGAGTAAACTGCTCTCCCTTGTTTGCTGTTCTTTTGTTAATAAGTTGTCAACATATTGCATAGACAGCTTTCTTTTGTTAACTTTCTCTCGGAATTCTCTCTTTATCCATCTGCTGGGAAAAGGAATTGGATGGCTCTGACCTTGGGACTATCATAGTATTACTTCTAAACAAATAACATTCTTTAGTATTTACAGTAAATAATAAAACATGTATTAGACCCTGCTGTGAATTACTAAATATGGACCTAAAGTTAATTATTTTCTAAACAGCTTTTATCATGATTTGATAAAAACCACACCATGGAAGGAAGGAAGACTGGGCAATCTACTTCCGTAAAGGTTTATTGCCTCAGAAACCCAAAGGGGGGTCACTGTGAGTTGGAATTGACTCGATGGCAGTGAGTCTATAAATCTATAATGATCTATAAATCATTATAGATTTTGGTAAAACTATTAATACATTTGGAGGCAAATAATGTCTTCTAAAAGACATCATTATTATTGTTCTGTAAGATGCTAAGACTGTCTTCGTGTGTGTGTTTTTTTTTTTTTTTATATCAAAACTTATGATAAAAGCTGTTTAGAAAATAATTAATTTTGGGTCCATATTCAGTAATTCACAACGGGGTCTTATAGATGTTTTATTACTTGGTAAGTCATGACTCTGTGAACTTAGAAGAATGGTCTTTTAAAGAGTTGTTTAAAAACCACATGCAGTAGAGATTGTATGTGGCCCTTAAAACTTAAAATATTTACTGTCTGCAGCTTTATGGAAAAAGTTTGCCAAGCTTAAAATATAAATACATAAAATATAAGTCTGGGGGTTCCTGGATTCAGGTAAGATGGTATAAGTACCTGACACCACTGAATACAGCTGTTATGAAACCTGGATAGAATTCATGGAGCAGCTATTTGGGAACTGAAATGTAAATAGTAGCAGGGAAATTGGTGAAGACGACCAGAATTTAAAGTACTATTAATTTCATGATGTCAAGTTTGCCATTTTTTCCCTCTCTGGTGTCACTATCACCTGGCTTGGTCTTAACACATCCTGAAACCAGGAAGTGAATATTACTGTGAGCACAGAGAGTTCCAGAAGAAGCCCCCTAGTTCAGGCTCCAGAACTGGGAACCAGCATTCCTGGTAGTAACAGTGGGTGCAGAGAGAAACACAGGCATCTAAAACTTTGTGCAAAGGGAATGTTCCTCTCTAATTAGAGAAAATGTGGTCACAAGAGGTTGGGACAAACCTCTTGTTTTTTTCCTCTCTGTCTTCCTGCCAGTTGGCCCCAGTGAAGGAACAGTTGCAGAAAGTCAGTGGCAGAATGAGGTAAATAAAACCACAGCTTTCTGTCCAGAGAGTCAAAAAGAAGAGCCCCAGGAAACCAGAAAGTTCTGGGGAGATTAAGAAGAAAGAAGAACTTGAGAAAGACCCCATAAAATTGTTAATGAAATCCTGGACATGAAAGTGATGGAAATGACAGATGAAAGAGAGAACTTGAGGATAGATCACAGGAATTATCCAATCTGACAAACAGGAAAAAAAGATTTTATTCAACAAGACAGAAAACAACAAATGCTGGCGAGGCTGTGGAGAGATTGGGACTCTCATACACTGCTGATAGGACTGTAAAAATGGTACAACCATTGTGGAAAGCAGTATGGTGATTCCTTCAAAAGTTGGAATTAGAAATACCATTTGACCCAGCCATCCCATTACTAGGTATATACCCTAAAGAAGTGAGAGCCATAACAAGAACAGATATATGCACGCTGATGTTCATCGCAGCACTATTTACAATAGCCAAAACTTGGAAACAACCTAGATGTCCAACAACTGAGGAATGGATAACGAAACTTTGGTACATTCACACAATGGAATACTATGCAACGCTAAAGAATAATGTAGAATCTGCAAAACACTGCATAACATGGATGAACTTGGAGGACATTATGCTGAGTGAAATAAGTCAATCACAAAAGGACAAATATTGTATTAGTCTGTTATTATAAAAGTTAAGGAAAAGTTTATCTATTGAAGGAAATTTTCTTTGTTGGTTACCAGGGGTGGGAGGGGAGGGGAGGGAACACTGTTAGATAGATAGAGATAAATATTGATTTGGGTGAAAAGAAGGGCAGTGTACCAAATGTGAGTGACCAATATGGCAGCATTGAAGATGAGAAAGACATAGAGAGGTACATGGGAAGTACAGACAACAAATATTAACCCTTTTGCACATACAGTACTACGTTGTCAGTGAAGGCAAACATGGGTATATGGATGGATAGATAGGTGGACAGGCTAAATGATCAGGTATGTGTATGAAATGGGGAGTGTATCCAAGATCATATGTAGAGTTGGCAGACAGTGGTCCTATAAGTTTATGTGAATGATCAGAATTCCCAGGTGTATAATAGAGCTGACAAGGGGCAAGGTTATGGTCATTGCTTGATCACAGCCAGCTACCCAGAGGGACCAAGTAGTTGAACCTGCAGGCTTGGGACCACAGTCACAGGGGACATCAAGCTCAATTGGCATAACATACTATACAAAACATTGTTCCACCTCCTACTTTGGCGAGTAGCGACTGGGATCTTAAAAGCTAGCAAGCTGCCATCTAGATGCAACTATGGGTCTGTACTCGTCAAGAGCAAACAAGAATGAAGAAAACCAAAATTAATGGAAACAATTAGTCCTAGTGACTGGTACACCATCTGATCTGCAGCCTATACAACTATGAGACCAGAAGAACTAGATGGTGCCTGGCTACCACTGTCATCCACTTGGAAGGGGATTTATGTAGGAGACCCTTGATAGAGAGGAAGAACATGTGGAACAAAACTCAAAATCATTTGGAGGAAAAAAAAAAAAAGGTGGGGACCAGGTTTGCTGGTCCGATAGAGCCTGGTGGAACCACTGAGACTATGGCCCCTAGCTGCCCTTCAGGTCTGGAATTGAACCCACACCTGTGGTTTCCAGCCAAACAAAATATAGGCATGTGAGTTAAACATTTACCTCAAGTAGATACACGCCTTAGAGAGAACAATCATGAGAGAAAGAAGGACTGCTTATGTACAGGGAGACAGCTCAGGGGGCAGGACAGTATGGAGGGATGGACACTGGGAAGAGGTAACTATGGGCAGGAAGTGGGAGGGGAGCTGCTGCATTGTGGTAAACTATGGCCAGTGGCATGAGACAAAGTATATGTGAACTGCTGTATGGAAAGTGAATTTGCTCTGTAAATCTTCACCCAAATCACAATTAAAAAAAAAAAAAAGATTTTTTTTTTAAAAAAGAGAGCCTTAGTATCTTACAGAACAATAATATTGCTGGGGGTTAGGAGGAGGAGTGGGTGAAGGGACTCTGGTGGCACAGTGGTTAAGGCATTTGGCTGCAGTTTGAACCCACCAGCTGCTCCATGGATTAAAGATGAGGCAACCTGCTTCCATAAAGATGTACCGCCTTGGAAACCCAAAGGGGCAATTCTGCTCTGTCCTAGTATTGCTGTAAGTTGGAATCAACTCAGTGGCAGTAAGTTTGGTTTGGTTTGGTTTTTTAGGAGTGAGTGGAGAGTGTGCCTACAAAGGAATCACATGAGGGAGTTTTTTTTGGGGTGATGGAACTTTTCTTTATCCTGTATTGTAGTAGTTACTTGGATGTATACCCCAAAAAGTCAATTTTTTATATTTTAAGTTTAAAAAATACAATGGAAAGAACATATAAGCCAGTAACAATATAATTAGTCTATTAGAAACCATGATGGTGGGAGTTACAACCAGGGTTTGGGTCTTATATCAACAGTGAGAATGATTGTTACTTTGCTTCAAGAAAGCATGAAGAAATAAAGTATACTTTCTCATTTATAGCATCTTAAATGGTAGGGTTTGTAATTTTAAAAGCTAAACTAAAGCTGAATTTTTTATTAAGAGATAATATATGCATATAACAAAATATTTAGAAAGTACTGAATAGTATAATAGTAATATAAAGTCATTCAAAATCCCTGTCTCCACTGGTAACATTTTTGAAGATTTAATTATAGCTCTTTCTGTATGCATATATATATATATATTTTATTGTTGTTGTTGTTTAGGTAATCACTGTCACACTATATTGATTTTTGTATTCTCCTTTTACTTTAATACTGTGTCTTAAAACACTTCCCCATATCATTAGGAACTCTTTCTAAGTATTTTAATATACATGTCATAATTTTCTATGTGGCTGTGTCATAATTTCTTCTACTTTATTCCCTTTTCTGGTCATTTAGATTGTTTCAGATATCTCATTATAATCATTACCAGTCCTGTGAACATAAATCCACCTCTCTCCTATGCATAGGAGAGTGATTATTTATTGTTTAATTGTTTATTGAAAAGTCTGAGGTTGGTGGAGTACAGATATGATTCTTTTCTCCATTCTCTGCTTACATCTGTACTATGTATTATTTCCCTTCTATATTAGGCACAGGCATGTTCATATGAGGCAATCTCATACTTTCAGTGAATGTCAGTATAGGCAGTCCCTGACTTAAGACAGATTTGTTCTGATGATGCCATTGTAAGTCAGTTCTAATGTAAGTTGAATACCTCATTAAAAAAAAAAATTTCATTATTACTGCCTTTATTATCAGTATCTATAAATCTGATATTTATTTGTCTTTGAGGATTGGAAACATTGTAGGTGTTACAGTTAGAGAACTTGAACAACCCAGCTTCAAATTAATAACTGGTGCTTCTTTTGGTATAAAACACTGAATAAGGTTATGCTATAGGCCTGGTTAAGGAGCTCTGGTGATGCAGTGTGTAAGGCATTTGACTGCTAACCAGAAGATTGGTGGTTCAAACCCACCAGCTGCTCCACAGACGGAAGATGGTGCAATCTACTTCTGGAAAGATTTACCACCTTGGAAACCCAATGAGGGTCGTTATGAGTTGGAATTGACTCTATGGCAGTGAGTTTGGTTTGGTTTTTGGTGTAGGCCTCATTAAGGAGCTCTGGTGGTACAGTGGTTAAAGCATTTGACTGCTAACTATAAGGTTGGCAATTTGAGTCCACCAGCTGCTCCTCAGGAGAAAGATGAGACAGTTTGCTTCTGTAAAGATTTGCAGCCCTGGGAATCCTATGGGGCAGTTCTACTCTGTCCTGTAGGGTCACTATGAGTCAGAATCAACTCAGTAGCAGTAGGGTTGGGGTTGGTATAGACCTGATTTATAATGAAGTTGATGTCAATGTTGTAACAATGAAGGTGGAGTTGTAATGGTTGTCAGGGCACATGCACAATTAAGAAGTCATATGTCATTATAACTGAACATAGTCCAACTTTCTGTTTGTTAAGACTCCCAACACTGACACCAACTTCATTGTAGATTAGGCCATAGCCTGCTATTTGGCAGTGTTTTGAACAGTAAATCATAAACTTGATCATCTGCAAGTGAACATTAAAGAATGATAACATCAGCAAATTATGGACTGCAATATGGTGTGTAATGCATATTACTAATGATAAATGTACTCCCCTCCCCCCAAAAAAAGGATAGTTGTAAGTATGGTTTGTCGTAACTTGAATATGTTCTAATTCGGAGACTCCCTGTAACTGGAAGTGCAGTCTGAGACGGTTCAGAGCTTTAATCTCATATCCAATCCAACCTTCCTTTGATGGGTTTGAAACCAGGTTTTTATAACTCAGGTGACCAGAAGTGAGGACTCATTAAGTTTTCATTCTCACCTTCTCCTACTCTACACCTTTATAGGACTATGATGACTTGATTTAGTTTAGGATACCTTGCCCTGGTCACTTTTCCAGGCCAAACTCTGCTGATTAGAGGCCTGGAGACAGGAATAAGGAGAAGGGCAAGTGCCTCTATTTACCTGCTCATATTTGTGGTCCCAGCTTTGGTTGTCACTGCTTCTCTGTTCAGCCCATTCATTCCCTCAAACATCCTTCATTCTACCTTCTACACCAAGATTTGACAAACTGTGGCTTGTGGGCTAACTCTAGCCTGTCATCTATTTTTGTAAATAAAGTTTTATTGTAATACAACCCTGTTAATTCATTTGTATGTTGTGTGTGGCTTCTTTCATACTATAATTGCAGAGTTGAGTAGTTGCTACAGAGGCCATTTTGTTTGTGAAGCCTAAAGTCTTTACTATCCTGCGGTTTACAGAAAAAGTTTGCCAAACCTTGTTCTACATCTTTGCTCTGAAATTCTTCCAAAACATAGATCAGATATGCTGTTTGTCTGCTTAAAAACAGTAATGTCTTCTCATTGCTGACAGGTTATAGTGTTCAAATCCCTTTGCAATCCAGTCTCAAATCATTGTTTCAGGTTCAAATTCAGTATCTCTTGCCATTTTTAGTGATATAAGCTGAAAACTAGAGTTACAGATTGGCAGTTTGCAGACTGAATTGGCCCCATACATATTTTGTCAGGCCCAGATAGTGGTTTTGTTTTGTTTTACTGAGTCAGCATTTAAAAACCAGCTCATCACACATAGAAATGTAGATTTTTATCTGTTTTTGGAAAAGAAGAAGTCTAAAAACACTGACCCTTTTTCCACACTGTTGTTGTTGTTGTTGTTGTTATATGCTGTCAAGTTGGACCTGACTCATAGTGACCCCTCCTTGGGTTTCCGAGGCAGTATCACTACAGAAGTAGACTGCCCCATCTTCCTTCCGAGGAGTGAATGGTGGGTTTGAACCACCAGCTGTCTGGTTAGCAGTCAAGTACCTTAGGCACTATGCTACCAGAGTTGCCCCTTTTCCACACTGTAGTCCTTCAAAATATAGAAATAGATTTACCTCTATACTGTTGGTTCTCAAAGCGTGGTCCAGGGATCCTCTTAATTGATAGACTTTCTGTACGAGCCCTCCTTTCTCTTCCCCTGTCTTTAAATCAGAGAATACATGAACACTCTCAAAGTGTAGGCTAAATTTTGTTTGTGCCTGTGTGTGTTTTCCTGGAGTAAGTTTCCTTGACCTAAAAAAAAGTTAAGGATATATATATATATTCAAATACACACATATGCACACACACAAATACGATGCATAAAATAGTTCAGTATCCCCTTCAAGGTCAACTTCATCTCTCAGATTTGTTTTGGTTTCCTTGCCATTTCATGTATTATGCTCTGCTATGAAAAATCTAACAGATAATGTCCTCAGTCCTAGAGGTCATTCCTGCTGCCTTAAAAACACAAAATCTTGTGTTTTTAAGAAAAAAGCATTATTGGAAGTGCAGAATAACTGAGATGTGGGCAAAAAGGTTTGCAAATATTGTTTTCTTAAGTTATTTTTAGATCATTGTCAGTCAAAGAAACTTCACAGGCAAGTTTGTTTTGTTTCTTTTTTTAAATTTTTATTGTGATTTGGGTGAAAGTTTACAGAGAAAATTCATTTTCCATACAGCAGTTCATATACCTTTTGTCTCATGACATTGCAGTCCCCCACAATGTAACAGCTCTCTTCCTTCTTCCTCTCTGTAGGTACATTTCCCTGTGTCCTTCCCTTCCATGAACTCCTGTCCCCCAAACTGTCTCCTTGTGCAAACACTGCCCTTCTGTTCTCCCATGATTGGTCGCTCCAAGGAGTATATCCACCTGATGTAAATGTTCACCCCATATCCCTGTATGTGGTTTGGGTGGAAGCCACAGAAGTAAGTTCAGTTCTAGACGTGAAGGGTGGCTAAGGGTCATAGTCTCAGGGGTCTCACCAGGCTGTATCAGACCAGCAAACCTGATCTTTTTGTGTGTGTGTGTGTGTGTGTGTGTGTGTGTGTTTTGTTCCACATTGTTCTCGCACTTTATCCGGGATCTCATGCGTTGATCACCCTCTGAGTGGTTGACAGTGGTAGCTGGACACCGTCTAGTTCTTCTGGTCTCATGGTCATATAGGATAAGGATCATGCGGACTACCAGTCTCTTGGACTAATTGTTTCCATACATTTTTGGTTTTCATTGTTCTTTGCTCTGGACGAGGAGAGACCCATCATTGCATCTAGATGACTGCTTGCGAGTTTTCAAGATCCTAGTTGGTGTCACCAAAATAGGAGAACAATGTGTAGTATGTTATGCCAACTGAGCTTGATGTCCCCCGGAACCATGGTCCCAAGCCCGCAGGTCCAACTACTTGGTCCCTCTAGGTAGCTGATTGTGGCTAAGAAGCCACCACAACCTTGCCCCTTGTCAGCTCTACTATGTACCTGGACATTCTTACAGAAAATACAAATACACATGTAGAAACATTGTCTGCTAACCCTATACATGGTCACGGACACACTACCTCCGTCTAGACATACCTGATCATTCAGCCTGTCTACCCATCTATCCACCTGTGGATCAATGCTTGCCATCATTGACAGTGCAGTACAGTACATGCAAAAGGGTTCGTCTTTGTTGTCTGTACCTCCATGTACCTCTCTCTTCTTCTTCTCCAGTGCTACCATGTTGATGACTCACATTTGGTACATTGTCCTTCCCTTCACCCAAATCAATACTTGTCTCTACCTACCTAGCAGTGTTCCCTCCCCTCCCCTTCCACCCCTGGTAACCAAAAAAGTTTCCTTCCATATATAAACCATCCCTTGACTTTTTACAATAGTGAACCAATACAATATTTGTCCTTCTGTGATTGACTGTTTCACTCAGCATAACGTCCTCCAATTTCATCCATGTTAGGTGGTGGTTTGTAGATTCTACATTATTCTTTAGTTTTGCATAGTATTGCATTATGTGTATGTACCTCATGTGCAAGTTTTTATAAGACTCATGCCTGGATAGATTTTGTTTCAGTGCATAGCTGTGTTGTCAGTAGCCAATAATGTTATCACAGAAATTCCACTAAAATCTGTAACTTTTTCATAATTGTGTACAGTATCTAAAAGAAAAAGTATTATGGCTATAAATATATTTTTAAATTCAGTAAAGGACACAGAACACTAACGAGAAGAGATGCTTAAATGTGTAAAAAAGTATACGTTGTGTTTTAAACATTTTTACATATTTTGAAACTTAAATTGATCAGTAAAATAATTGAAGGCATCCTAATAATGAAAGTCACAGGGGAAGTAATTGTTTTGCATTTCTAAAGCATGTGTTGTTCATTTTAGCTTGCTGTAGAAATGGCAATGTCTATATTAAATCTGAAGAAGAACAGTTACAAATATCTGAGAAGTTATATACATATTTTATATAGATCATAACTGTTAAACTAGGTTGAACATCTAGGTTTTTCTTTAATCTGTTACTTTTCTAAATGTAAGGTAGGTTTAGATCTTTTACAAAGGGAACAGCAACTTACTGGGGCTGTGATGGTCACTGTAGTTGATAATAGACAGGACAATTTGAGGTAAGTAGAGGATTAATAGAGGAAAGAAAGGGGGCAGGGACACATTTTAATGCCCTTAGCTTTTTCTTTAAAAAAAAAAAAAACAGAAAACATAAGGTACTAGTAAACAACTTGCTTCAATTCAAGTTGACATCTATAAGGTATGTGGACTTTATAAAGTAAATTAAGTATCATCTTGATTCCCGCCCCCCCCCCCCCCCCAGGACTCCCACTTTTGGATTGGCATAAAGTGAAAATTCCTCCAGTAATGTCCAAACATTTCTATTTGGAGTTTGGCATTGCATCATTCCCAAATGGATGTTTAATGTTGTCTGATAGTGATGAGAATAATTTTTTTTCAATTGGAAGTGAAAAAAAAAATGTACTCATATGGCACATTTCTCACAGTGGTCTCAGCATCATTAGAAAATAGAAATCTTGTTTGAACTTGAACTCTTTTACCGGATGATTTTTGCCAGTTCTACTGCTATTAAGTTTTATATGAACTTTTAAAATTTTATTAATTTAGCCAAGTACAAAATCCTCAAAATGCTTGAATGTAACATAACTGATTTTAATGGGTACATTTGGAAAGAGTGACATTCATTTCATTTGAATGATAAACGGGCCTTTTCAAAGCTATGAGCTGGCTTTAGGAGTTTTGTGACTAGGACTCATTCTCTGTATGTTATACTTGTAATAGTTTTTGCTAAATGGAAAGATAATTGCTATTGGGTGAAGTGTTTGAAAAATTAGAACTAACATTATTAGCAAGCATCCTGAAAATGTCTCTGTGTAAGATATGCATTTTCTGAATGTATGTATTTGAGTAGCTTTTACTTTGAACTCATGAAAGCATTCATTTCTAAACATTTTCTTCATTTCATTTAGAGTAAATCAACAAATAACTTCAAAAGAAAATATCACTAATTCCTTGGTGTGGAGCTGGGGGATTGTGAATTCTGCCCCAGTGTATGCTTTGGGGAAATTACTTAGAAGTCAAGGATTCTCAAGTACAACAACTTCATAGAGCTTTGCTGTAATATGCTTTATAAGCTAATTAAAGCTTGACATGTAAAGACATTCTAAAAGAAGGGTGGAGGTTTTTCTTTCACAGTGGTGTCTTAGTGGGTAATTTTCATTAGTTGAATTTTTAAAAAAACAGTATCTAGAATAAATACTGATACAGCTACCCAGATTCTATTATCTTCTCACTTTTGGATCATTAGTATTATATATCATTTTCTTTCAGCTGGAAATGTCAAGTGATCAGATAGCTGCCAATCTGCAAGCTGTTGTCAATGATGTTTGTAGGCACAGACCACTAAGTTTGGGTAAGCAGTTTGCTAACGGTAGACTTCTCTATAGCCCTACTGTAATGCTATAAAGATATAAAATATTGAACAGTCAAGTTAACTTAAAAATACAATAGCACCAGTATTTCCAGGGATTAAATGAGTAAAATGTAATTCTCCAAAACATTTTTTGCTACCTTAGTAATGAGCTGTGGTTGTCTAGAGAGGAGACCTCTTTAACATTAATAAGGAATACATTCAGAAACCTTGCAAATATCCACATTATTTCTTCTATGAAATGTGATACAGTTTGAAAGAAAACGGTAACTGATTGCTTTAAACTTTGAATGGTGTTAAATATGAACTAAAATAATTTATGGAATGATATCTTGAAGCCAGAGTTTGGCTTTGTCACCAGCACTGGCAATTGGCATTCTTAAGCCTCATTCATTCATTTATTTTAGAAAAGGAACAAGTTTTTTATTATTTCATGAGAGCCAGCTAATTAATGGAGACCAGTAAGATTTGATTGTGATGTGGAAGTTGAGATTTGTGAGTGTAGTAGGTTAGGAGCAGCCTTTAGTGTCTTCATCATTACCCTATATGACATTCAAATTCCTTCCTTAGTCAAATTTCACTTGTACTGGTTGAAGCCAAGCAAGGATCCATCATAGTCATTGTACCTATGGGTTTAACATGGCAAGAATTTGTCAGGTTTAGTTTTATAACAAGTGTTTACTTAAAATTCAATCTTAAGCTGGGTTTCCCCTTCTGTGGGAGTTAAGCACACTGGTGAATAAATATCTCATTGATTTCTATTGTCCTAAATGAAATACAGGAGCTCTCTGGTGGCGTAATGCCTAAGGTACTTGACTGCTAACCAGAAGGCTGACAGTTCAAACCCACCAGCTACTCCTCAGAAGAAAGACTGGGCATCTACTTCCATAGTAATGTTGTTGTTGTTATGTGCCATCGAGTCAGCCCCGACTCATAGTGACCTTTTCTTGGGTTTCCAAGGCAGTATCACTACAGAAGTAGATTGCCCAACCTTCCTTCCAAGGAGTGGCTGGTGGGTTTGAACCGCCAGCCTTCTGGTTAGCAGTCAAGTGCCTTAGGCACTATGCTACCAGAGCTCCTCCATAGTAATACCGCCTTGGAAACCCAAGAAGGGGTTGCTGTGAATTGGATCCAACCTGACGGCAGTGAGTTTTTTTTTTTTTTTTAAATGAAATACAGCTATAGCACTTGGTAATTATATGACTATGGATTCTTATATTTGATGAGAAACTTTGGTTTCTGGATAGAATCCTCTAAAATTCTAGTAGGAATATAATGATAGATAGTAAATCCTCTGAAAACAATGTAGTTATCCTCTTTTTGCTGTTTTAGTTGAATCTCCTTAACATTGATCTTATGAAAAACTTCATTTTTGGGGAATTATACTCATTGTTTGGTAACACAGAGATAGCATCTGTGCTGGCTGTTTTAAATAAATATTTAGAATATTTCCATCAAATGTGAATATCACCACCTGCTCCCTTCACTATTGACTTTGCAATAAAATAAATTCTATGTGATTACCTTCTGGAAGAGAGACATGAATTATTAGTGAGTATGTGTAGTTTCAAGGACAAATCTCTAATTTTCTGAAGTACAGCCAGTTTGTCTTCTACTCTAGAAATAGAACAATCTTCCTTTCTTTTAATAATTTGAAATATTAGTTCAGTAATATTTCTTTTCAAGTGAAACATGACATGAGTCTTGTAAGGTTTGTTGTTGTATATGTGTATTTGCTCCTTAGGCATCTGTGGAATAAAATAAAACTTGATTCTTGTCTTTGTTTCTAGGACCCTTTGTTGTACGTGCTTTCCTTCGTAGCTCAACAAGTGAAGGCTTGTTACTAAAAATGGAGCCATTCTTGCCTAAAGAAGGAGAAACCAAAGAAAGTAACAAAGAAGTTGCCTAACAGTATTGACTTCTGAAATTATTTTCAGTGGATTGGGAAGCTACAGAGAAAATTACAAAACTCTGTAATTTCTAAGTTTGGTGTTTTCTTGTTAATTCTTGGTTATTACACTTAAAAGTGAATTTTAACAATGAAAAGTCTTATGATAATTTCAAATATAATACAATAAATTTTTTTCTGTGTCTGAACCTACTTTTTAGATCCAGTCATATTTTCTTCCTTAGAATTCAATTCTACATACTGGTAATTATGGAAGCCATTTTTTAGCATAATAACTTTGCCTCAAGAGCCATAACCATATAAGGGAAGACTAACATGTTCAGTCCCGTAAGAGAGAGACTGAGAGTCAGGAGCTGCAGTACAAATAATGACTCTTTTTTAAAGGAAAAAAATGTGGAAAATGTTTATTCAAAGTATTCTGAATATCATTAATGACAGTATGAGTATAGGAAACAACTAAGCCATTTAAAAGTGTGGGTGAGAAATCTAGTTTTTATTTTTGAAAAATTTAAAAGCACTGATAATTATAAAAGAATAAATGCTTTGTAATCCTAAGAAATAGCAGTGTTAATATTTTGGTGCTTTCCTTTTTTTATGAGAATGTGTGTGTATGTATGCACACACTTTTTTTTAAAACCATCATTGAACTCATACTGAATGTACAATTTTGAATCCATCTTCCAATATAATGTTATAAAGTAAGCACTTCCTCATGTTTAAAACTTCTATGAAAAGAATCATTTTAATGGTTGAGTAATATTCCATCCTAGTGATATTATAGTTCGTGGAATCATTCACCAGTTGTTGGCTATTTACATTGTTTTTGGCATTCCCTCACGCCCTCTATTATTTACAATGCATTGGAGAAAATATTTGAGAATAATATTTTCCCATTTATATTTCTAGAAGTGGGATTTCTGGATCAGAGGGTATGATATGGCTAAAGATCTTATGTTTTAGAAAGATTCCATTTGATCACAGCAAACCAGAGCAAGGAAATCTGGTTGGGAAAATTTCTTTGGGCAAGAACATTGCAAGGTCTTATTAACTGGCCTATGAATAAATTATTCCCTAACCTTCCATTAGAACATTTTTCCTATTGGCTAACTAGAACTAATGTTGAATGTTTATAATGATAGATATTTGGAGAAATAGTAGAATTGCATTTGATTACTCTTCCTGCAGATCTCTTATTTGTAATGTATTTTATTCTTATTAGAGAATAGCAAGTTGAATCATATTTTAAAAAGAGTAAGAACTTTAAAGTTTTATAGTAAATATTATTGATTCTTGCACCCAAATCACCTAGTGGGCTTCTAAAACAAACTACTGGGCCTTATCTAGAAATCTGGAGTAGACCTTGAAAATTTGCATTTCTAACGAGTTCCCAAGTGATGATGACTTGATGATGATAGAGTAATGCTGGTCCAGAGACCACATTTTGAGAGATGCTGGTGTATACTAATGGTTATTAACTCTGACTACATAAAAAAATCTCTAGGTTTGGTTACAGCATCAGTTTAACACTCCACAGGTGATTCAGTTGCAGTAAGGCTGAAAATTACTGCTATATGCAATTAGACAAGTAATAAGAGATGTAAAATTTTCAGTAAAAGTCAAGATTTTAAGACTGAAATAAAATGCACTGAAATTAAGGGTCAGGTAGGGGTTTGAACTGGTTCAGTCATGGTTGACGAAGCAAAACTGGAACAGACCCAAATTTTTAAAATTTGTGTGATCCAGAATGATAACCTGGGTGGCAAAAATTATAGGTCAAAGCCCTGGAATGGGAGATTCAGAAGAGGCATGGTGAGCCTTTCAGGAGCCTGATGTGTGAGATTGGATTACTGGCAAGACTGTGAAGAGCAACACCCATCTTTGAGCAGGACACCTCTGTTTTGGATTCTGTCCAATAAGCAAGAGATTTGGTTGCTATACAGTACGTATGCTGCCCTTGTTTTCTAAGAGGAAGATTAAGTTTGTATCAGGGCCTCAACTTGGGTATCATTCCGTTTCACCCAAATTTTAAAAATTCTTATCTGTTCTAGTTTCGCTTCCTTGGCTATGACCAAACCAGGAAGGTTAGTCTGATCTATCCCTGTGTATCAATAACTTAAATTCTAGGCTCTAACCCTGAGCACAAATAATTCGGATCTGGGCTTTCATCAATGTGCTTTCCATGATACACCTCTTAGAGAGTGGCATTTCATGCTGTTAGAATAGAAACACACAAGGGAACATGAACTTAATAGTATTATTTAACACTGTAATCTTAAAGACTAGATGCTAGGGTGAGGGTGGGGATTTAGATAAAATCTTTTCAAGTGTAGTTGTATTTAAAAAAAAAAGCTAGTCTTGTTTATAGTTTAAAGCAAGTAGTCAATCACAGTGCCCAGCAGATGGCGGTAATAACCTTTCATACAACTTTTAACTTGTGGTGTACTTACCAGTAAATACTTTTTTCACCAGAATATGCAAATGTAATAACAAAATACTTTGTAGACCACATGGAGATTTTCATTAGAGTGAGTTTTTTTATTTGTTCTGGTCTATTTTAGACATGATAGAGGCATTGCTTTAAGTATCTCTCTGTAATAATCCATCTGTAGAGGTTTTTTTAAAAAAAAAAATTTAAGCTTTTATTACAGAATTTTGCAAATATGCAAAAGATAATATAAGATACCGAGCACCAACATGCTTATCACCTGATTCCAGCAGTTATCAGCATTCTGCTGCTGTTCTCATTTCACCCTTCCCACCTACTCACTGCACCCCTACTTGACCTCTTCCTGCTGGAGTATTTAAAAGCAAACTCTACATATGAAATCACTTATTTTGTAATTTTCTTAAGGACACCTAGTGAAGCTACTCTTACTTCTTAAAATTACAAGATTTTAGTGGCACATTTTTCAGAGCACACTGTTTTTTGCACTCTAGGCCTTTAATGGTATTTCATTTTTTGAGATTGTGTTTTTTGTTAATAATGGACAAAACAACTATTTTCAGTTATTGAGAATATAAGAGTACATAATAACATCATTAGCCATGGAATATGAGAAAATAATCACTGTTTTAAAAAATAAGAAAGATGTAATTTATATCTTCACTTAAAATTTCATTTTTAAGTCAAAATAGAAAATTAGAAACCTGTCTTCTCAATTGGGGTAGGTTGAAGTAATATTTGATTTTTATCTGAAGATATTAAAAAAAAAGTTAAATAAATTTTAGCAGATAGAGAAAGGAAAAACAAAATGACTCATCATTTTCTGAAATAACCACTTCCATTTTGATATGGACATTCCCTCTCCCTGAAATAACAGGTAGTGATCATGTTGGATATAAAATTTTGTATCACATGTTTTCAATTGTAAACATTTTTCAGTTATTGCATAGAATTAATATTTTTTTAAGAATGAAGTAATTGTTTAAACTGATGTATCATAACTTAGGTAACACCAGTTCCTATTGAATGGATTCTGACTCATGATGACCCCTTTGGTGTCAGAAAACCCTTGTGCTCCATGGGGTTTTCAGTGGCTGATTTTTCAGAAGTAGGTCACCAAGCCTTTCTTCTGAGGCACCTTTGGGTGACCTGAACCTCCAGCCTTTCTGTTAACACATTAACTGTTTACCTCACCCAGTGACTCCCAACTTACTAAAATATTTCACTTTACTTATACAATTGTATTTCCAGTTTTGCATGCTAGCATTCTGATAAGCATCTTTAACTTAGTTGTCTTTTTAAAAGAGTTCCTATAATAGACTAAAATGTGTTTGTTTTTCTTTTTAATTGGAAGATAGGAAATCATTTTAACTATTTCCACTTCATTTTAACAAGTACCTTCGTCCCTACTATAGACCGAGCTCTGGAAAAACCGTAATAAAGCTGCACAGTTGTTCCTCTATCACTTGGCAGCCACTGGTCTTTACCATACTGCCTTGTTAAAGCAATTATATAAACAAAATTGAGTCTACAAGGTAGAGAGAGATGTTTTTGGCACTTGAAAGAAAATTGCTCAATTAAAAAAAGAGATGATTTTGTTAGGTGCCATCGAGTCATTTCTGACTGATAATCATTTCCTTGTGTACAACAGAATGAAACACTGCCTGGTCCTGTGCCATCTCACAATTGTTGCCATGTTTGAACCCATTGTTGCAGCCACTGTATCAGTCTATCTTGTTGAGTGTGTTCCTCTTTTTCTCTGACCCTCTACTTTTCCAAGCATGATGTCCTTCTCCAGGGATTGGTCACTCCTAATAACTCCAATTGTTGATAATAGCTCTGGTGGCATGTGCTTAAGGCATTTGACTGCTAACCAGAAGGTTGGTGGTACAAACCCACCAGCCACTCCATGGAAGGAAGATGGGGCAATCTATTTCCATAAAGATTTACTGCCAAGGAAACCCAATGGGAGTCATTATGAGTCAGAATCGACTCAATGGCAGTGAGTTTTTGGGTTAATAACGTATATGAAGCATGTGAGATGAAGTCTAGTCATCCTTGCTTCTAAGAAGCTATACTTCTTCCAAGACAGATTTGTTCATTCTTCTGTCAGTCCATGATATATTCAGTATTCACCAACACCATAATTCAAAGGCATGAATTCTTCCTTATTTATTGATCAGCTTTCACATGCATATGAAGTGACTGAAAATATGTGGCTTGGGTCAGGCGCATGTAGTCCTAAAAGTAACATCTTTGCTTTTAAATACTTCATAGAAGTCTTTTGCAGCAGATTTACACAAGTCAATACGTCATTTGACTTCTTGACTGCTGTTTCCATGTGCGTAGATTGTGGATCTAGATAAAATGAAATCCTCGACAACTTAAAATCTTTTCACCATTTATCATGATTTAATTATTGGTCCATGTGTGCATATTTTTGTTTTCTTTATGTTGAGGTATAACAAACTGAAGGCTGTAGTCTTTGATCTTCATCAGTAAGTGTTTTAATTCCTCTTTGCTTTCAGCAGACAAGATTTTGTCATTTGCACATGGCAAGCTGTTAATGAGTCTTCCTCCAATCCTGATGCTGCTTTCTTCATGTAGTCCACCTTCTGGGATTATTTGCTCAGCATTGTTGTTGTTGTTGTTATGTGCCGTCGAGTCGGCCCCGACTCATAGCGACCCCTCCTTGGGTTGCAAAGGCAGTATCACTACGGAAGTAGATTGCCCAACCTTCCTTCCGAGGAGTGGCTGGTGGGTTTGAATCACCAGCCTTCTGGTTAGCAGTTAAGTGCCTTAGGCACTATGCTCAGCATACAGGTTGAATAAATACGGTGAAAGGATACCACCCTTATCCTTTCTGATTTTAAGCCATACACTATCCCCTTGTTCTGTTCTAGTGATTGCCTCTGATCTATGTGCAGTTTCCACATGAACACAACCAAGTGCTCTGGAATTCTCATTCTTTGCAGTGTTATCCATAATTGATGATTCACACAGTTGAGTGCCTTTGCATAGTTAATAAACACAGGTAAACATCTTTTTGGTATTCTCTACCATCTTGTAGAGATGGATCTCTACAAGATCCATCCGACATCAGCAATGATATCCCTTGTTCCACATCCTCTTCTGAATCTGGCTTGAATTTCTGGCAATTCCTTGTCGATGTATTGCTGCAAGGGTTTTAGAATTATCTTTAGAATTTTACTTGTATAGATACATAATGCAAAATCTTAACATTTCTAGATATGACTCAAAATTCATGACACCTACAGTTTCTATTGACAGAGAACTTACAGAGGTTCAAGCCGGATTCAGAAGAGGACGTGGAACAAGGGATATCATAGCTGTTGTCAGATGGATCTTAGCTCAAGGCAAAGAATACCAGAACGAGGTTTACTTGTGTTTTATTGA
>NW_006921857.1:218594-220152 GCF_000298275.1 Orycteropus afer afer | reverse complement strand
GTTTTGTTCTGCTGTGCATGGGGTCGCTATGAGTCAGAAACAACTCGACGGCACTTAACAACAACAACAACAACTGTTTCTATGTTTGATAGAGTACCTGTTAAAATACCTGCCCTTTTTTTGTTGGCAAATAAATAGTAAGCAACCACAACAAAACAAATGTAGAGTTTAATGAATAAAGTAAATAGTCTTGTAACTACTACCTGTGTAAATTGAACATGTGAAGCTAACCTCTCCATGTGACCCATTTCAATTACAACCCCTTCCCTCCCTCCAAAATTAATCACTATCTGACTTTCATAGTGTTCACTTCCTTGGGTTATTTTTCTGGTTTTTAATCACCCAATTGTGCATTCCTAGTCTGTAGTTTATCCTTACTCATTTTTGAAAAAAATTTGGTATGCCTAGTAAGTCTCTTTTCTGATCTGAAGATTCACTGACTTTGCCTTTGCCTTATAATTTATATGGTGAAGAAGAACCAGGCTTTTTCGCACGTAGTGTTTCCTACAATCTGGATTTTTCTGATAGCATACTTGTGATGCATTTCAGTGTTTCCCTGTCCTAGGTGTTTACTTTAAATTGGTAGTTGGATCCATAAGCTTGTTCAGATTCTGGTTTGATCCCATTGGGAAGGCTACTAAGTCTGATGTTGTATTTCTTCATTAACAGGCACATAATGCCTAGCTTTCACTAATTTTTTTTTTTTTTATGTTAGCAGCCCTTTGATGCTGAATGCATAGATTAATTAATTCATTGTGGAATAGAAAAATGGAGATTTTCACTTGTTAGCTGGAATAATTTCATGAGGAGATGCTTACTCTCATCTATTGTATATTTAGTGATACACTTTATATAAAAAAAAAAAAACAAGATAAGTGTTTAATTCTTTGCTTTTATTAACTCATTTTTCAAGAAAATTGGTTTCCTGTCATCCTCAGAAAGCAAACCAATTCAGTTTTTGTCTGTTTTAATTTTATTATGACCTCATGGATTTAAACTTTTGAGATATTTAAATCCATTGCAATTCTTACTGAAGATCAAATTATCTTACCTTTGCCCAGTAGGATCCTTCTAAATGAACTCAGAGTCTGACACAGTCCTAGTTGTCTTTGATAGCTTCCTTGCCATCTGTTGCACTAAGATGTTCTAGGCACATCCTGTATACTTCATGCCCTAGAGTGGAAATCAGCCACTCCAAGAAATGCTGGTTTCTTAAAATGTGAACTAGTGTTTTAAGATCACAACTTGGGTGCTAGAAATGTTCATTGCTGCTGTTTGATGAATGCTTCCAGGCCTTTCTAATGGACAGAGTAGGGGAGTGGTTACATATATAATATGCATATGGCTATATATATCCTACGAGCTCTGGTAGCATAGTGCCTAAGACACTTGATTGCTAATCAGAAGGCTGGTGGTTCAAACCCACCAGCCACTCCTCAGAAGGTTGGGCAATCTACTTCCATTGTGATGCCACCTCGGAAACCCAAGGAGTGGTCACTATGAGTCAATTCCAACTCGACAGCACATAACAACAACAACATATAATATTGTCATATTC
>NW_006921857.1:199121-218494 GCF_000298275.1 Orycteropus afer afer | reverse complement strand
ATCTGTTGGTTTGTTGTAGTGTGGGGTTTTTTGTATTGCTGTGAGGCTGGAGGCTATACCACTGGTATTTCAAATATCATCAGGGTCACCCATATTGGGCAGGTTTCAGTGGAGCTTCCAGACTAAGACAGACTGGGAAGAAGGAAGAGGCCATCCACTTCTCAAACAATTGGCCAGTGAAAATCTTATGAATAGCAGTGAAACTCTGTCTTATATATTACTGGAAAACTTTATGAATAGCCCTGAAACATTGTCTGCTGTAGTGCTGGAAGATGAGACTCTCAGGTCAGAAGGCACTCAAAATACAACTGGAGAAGAGCTGCTTCACCATAGAAGAGCCAACCTTAATCATGTGGATGAGTAAGGCTTTGGGGACCTACATTTGCTAATGTGGCAAAACTCAAAATGGGGAGAAACAGCTGTAAATATCCATTCATAATCAGAACATGGAATATATGAAGTATGAATCTAGGAAAATTTGAACTTGTCAAAAATGAAATGGAACACTTAAAAAAGATTAATATCCTATGCATTAGTGAGGTGAAATGGACTGGTTTTGGCCATTTTGAATCAGACAACCAAATGATCTACTATTCCAGGAAGGAAAAAAGTGAAGAGGAATGGCATGGCATTCATCGTCCCAAAGAATGTTTCAAGATCTATGCTAAAGTACAGTGCAGTCAGTGATAGGATAATATTCATATGCCTACAAGGGAGACCAGTTAATACTACTATTATTCAAATTTATGCACCAGTTACTAAAGCCAAAGATGAGGAAATTGAAGATTTTTATTACCAACTTCAGCAGTCTGGAATTGACTGAACATGCAATCAAGGTATGTTGATTATCAGTGGTGATTGGAATGCAAAAGTTGGGAATAAAGAAGAATCATTGGTAGTTGGAAAATATGGCATTGGTGATAGAAATGAAGCTAGAAATTGCATGACAGAATTTTGCAAGACCAACAATGTATTCATTGCAAATACATTGTTTTCAGTAACACAAACAGCAGCTATACATGTGGACTTCACCAGATGGAGTACACAGGAATCAGATCGACTACATCTGTGGAAAGAGGCAATGGAGAAACTCAATGTCTTCATCCAGGACAAGACCAGGAGCTGACTGTGGAACAGACCATCAGTTGTGCATATGCAAGTTCAAGTTGAAGCTGAATACAATTAAAACAAGTCCATGAGAGCCAAAATATGACCTTGATTATATCCCTCCTGAATTTAGAGACCATCTAAAGAATAGATTTGATGCATTAAACACCAGTGACCAAAAACCAGAGGAATTGTGAGATGACATCAAGAACATCATCCATGAAGAAAGCAAAAGGTCATTAAAAAGACAGGAAAGGAAGAAAAGACCAAAATGGATGTCAGAAGAGACTCTGAAATTTCCCTTGAATGGAGAGTAGTCAAAACAAATGGAAGAAATGACAAGATAAAAGAGCTGAACAGAAGATTTCAAAGAGCAGCTCGAGAAGACAAAGTCAATTGTTGCAATGAAGTGTATGAAGAGCTGGAGTTAGAAAACCAAAAGGAAAGAACACACTCAGCATTTCTCAAGCTAAACTGAAGAAAAAATTCAAGCTTTGAGTTGCAATACTGAAAGATTCTATGAGCAAAATATTGAATGATTCAGGAAACATCAAAAGAAGATGGAAGGAATACACAGAGTCACTGAACCAAAAAGAATTGGTTGGTATTCATCCATTTCAGGAGGTGGCATATGATCAAGAACCAATGGTATTGAAGGAAGAAATTGAAGCTGCACTGAAGGAATTGGTGAAGAACAAGGGTACAGGAATTGACAAAATACCCATGGAGATGTTTCAACAAACAGATGACACACTGGTGGCATTCACTCAGCTATTCCAAGAGATTTGGAAGATAGCTACCTGGCTGACTGACTGGAAGAAATCCGTATTTTTACCCATTCCAAAGAAAGGTGATGCCACAGAATGTGGAAATTATGAAACAATATCATTAATATCACACGTAAGTAAAATCTTGATGATGATAATTCAAAAACGATTGCAGCAGTATATTGACAGAGAACTTCCAGAAATGCAAGCTGGATTCAGAAGAGGATGTGAATGAGGGATATCATTGCTGATGTCAGATGGATCTTAACTGAAAGCAAAGAATACCAGAAAAAATGTTTACTTGTGTTTTGTTGACTATGCAAAAGCATTTGACTGTGTGGATCATAACACATTATGGATAACATTGAGAAAAATGGGAAGTCCAGAACACTTGGTTGTGTTTATTAGGAACCTGTACATAGACCAGGAGGCTCTCGTTCGGACAGAACAAGGGGATACTGCATGGTTTAAAATCAGGAAGGGAGTGCATCAGGGTTGTATCCTTTCACCATACTTATTCAGTCTATATGCTGAACAAATAATCTGAGAAGCTGGCGTATATGAAGAAGAATGCAGCATTAGGATTGGAGGAAGACTCATTAACAACCTGTGATATGCAGACGACACAACTTTGCTTGCTGAAAGTGAGGATGACTTGGAGCACTTATTGATGATGATTAAAGACTACAGTCTGCAGTATGGATTACATCTCAACATAAAGAAAATGAAAATCCTCACCACTGAACCAAGACGCAACATCACAATTAATGGAGAAAGGATTGAAGTTATTAAAGATTTCCTATTACTTGGTTCCATAATTGAAGCAGCAGTCAAGACATCAGACGACATATTGCACTGGGCAAATCTGCTACAGAAGACTTCTTTAAAGTGCTGAAGAGCAAACATGTCTCCTTGAAGACTAAGGTGCCCCTAACCCAAGCCATGGTATTTTCAATCATTTCATACACATGTGAGAGCTGGACAATGAGCAAGGAAGACCGAAGAAGAGTTGATACTTTTGAGTTGTGGTGTTGGTGAAGAATACAGAAAGTACCATGGACTGCCAAAAGAACTAACAAATCTGTCCTGGAAGAAGTGCAGCAGGAATGCTTCTCACAAGTGAGAATGGCCAGACTTCATCTCACCTACTGTGGTCATGTTGTCAGAAGGGACCATTCCCTGGAGAAGGATATCATGCTTGGTAAAGTGGAGGGTCAACGAGAAAGGAGAATGCCCTCAACGTGATGGATTGACACTGTGGCTGCAACAATGGTCTTGGGTGTGGCAAGGATTGTGAGGCTGGCACAGGATCAGGTAGTGTTTCGTTCTGTTGTAGATAGAGTCACTATGAGTCGGAGCCAACTCAGTGTCCCCTAACAACAGCGACAACAACATAAATGTATAACAAATAAAGTTGTTCAGAACTATATGTGTACGTATACTGGTATTACTAGGATTTTAAAATTTTTAACTTAACCTGAATGTCTACATTGAGAGTCCTTGTCCCCCAGAATATAGGGGACAGTAAACTATCACAATTACTCATTTGCTTTATCTCACTTTTCATCAACAGGATCAGAATAATAATACTAATACCAGCACTAATTATGATTACTAAAAGTTTTTAAAAATCTTGGCATATGTTATTACATTCTCTCCCAATAGTTTTTAAGTAGAGCTGTTATGGCTACATTTTTAGATCATACAGTTTTAAAATATCATAATCTCTCCTTAGTCATACTTGTAAAATAACATACATTTATTGTTCATTATCATTTCTTATGGTGATGTGTCTCTGAGTTGTCTGAAGCTTGTTCCTAGTAAAATCTTAGAAAAGAGGTGTGGGGACAATATTTCATGACTTTATGTATGTTGATAATGGTTTGTGCCCTTTGTACTCAAAGGTTGGTTTTACTATATAGAAAATCCTTGGCTCGCACTTTATTTACTTGCATATCTTAAAATTTTATTTCATTTTTCCCTGTAATAAAATGTTACTTTTGAAAAGCTAATTTTGTTTCCATGTCCACTTCTGAATCAGGCTCAAACTTCTGGCCATTATCTCTTGGTGTATGGTTGCAGTGGTTTTTTAATTCTCTTTGCCAACATTTTACTTTTGTGTGATACTGATACTGTTCAATAATTTCTGCATCATATTGGATCACTTTCCTTTGGAATGAGTGCAAATATGGATCTTTTCCGGTCAGTTGGCCAGATACCTGTCTTCCAAATTTCTTGGCATAAATGAGTAAGCAGCTGCAGTGCTGCATCCTTTTGTTGAAACATCTCAGTGGTATTCTGTAAATTTCCTTGAGCTTTGTTATTTGCCAGTATCTTCAGTGCAGCTTGGAGTTCTTTCTTCAACCATTGGTTCTTGATCATATATTACCTCCTCCTATGGTTGAGTGTCAACCAGTGTTTTTTGGCACAGTGACTTTGTGTTTTCCTTCCATCTTCTTTTGATGCTTTTTTCATCGTTCAATATTTTACCCATAGAATCTTTCAATATTGCAATTTGAGGCTAATATTTTTTTCTTCAGTTCTTTCAGCTTGAGAAATGCCGAGCATGTTCTTTCCTTTTAGTTTTCTAACTCCAGGCCTTTGCACATTTCATTATAATAATTGACTTTGTCTTCTCAAGTTGCTCTTTGAAATCTTCTGTTCTATTATTTTATCTTGTCATTGCTTCCATTTGCTTTATCTACTCTTCACTCAAGGACCAGTTTCAGAGTCTCTTCTCACATCCATTTTGGTCTTTTCTTCCTTTCCTGTCTTTTTAATGACTTCTTGCTTTCTTCATGACTGCTGTTTTTGATGTTATCTCACAACGTCTGGTCTTTGGTCATTGGTGTTAAATTTGTCAAATCTATTCTTCACATGGACTCTGAATTTGGATGGGATATAATTAAGGCCATATTTTAGCTCTTGTGAACTTGACCCAGGGGTATTATAGACTCCTGTCCTCTCAGCTTGAGTGAAGTACATTTGGCATGAGGCTTTTGTGTGTAATTTTTATTGTGATTTGAGTGAAAGTTTGCAGAGCAAATTCATTTTTCATACAGCAGCTCACATACATTTTATCTCATGTCATTGACTGCAATTTCCCACAATGCAACAGCTCTGTTCCCACCTCCTCCCCGTAGTTACCTCTTCCCTGTGTCCTTCCCTCCCATCCACTCTTGCTGTCTCAGCTATCTCCTTGTGCATACACAGCCCTTCTATTCTCCCATGATTGATCTCTCCAAGGAGTCTGTCTCCTAATGTAAATGTTCAGCCTGTCTTTTGTTTGGCTGGAAGCCAAAGGAGTGGGTTCAGTTCCAGACCTGAAGGGCAGCTAGGGGCCATAGTCTCAGGAGTCTCTCATCAGGCTCTTATCAAAGCAGCAAACCTGTCCCCGCTTTTTGTTTTTTATTTTATGATTTTTAGTTTTGTTCCACATTGTTCTCCCACTCTATCCAGGTTCTCCTAAATAGATCCCCCTCCGAGTGGTTGACAGTGGTAGCCAGGCACCATCTACTTCTGGTCTCATAGTCATAAAGGCTGAGGATCACATGGTGTAACACTCACTTGGACTAATTGTTTCCAAGTGTGTTTGTTTTTCTCCATTCTTCTTTGCTCTGGATGTGGAGAGACCCGTTGTTGCATCTAGATGGCTGCATGTAAGCTTTTAAGATCTCAGTCACTACTTTCTGAAGTAAAATGTGGAATTTGGCATAAGTTTTGAACTCTAGATTTCATATTTAGAGAAACATTTACAATCTAGGGCTTTTTCAGAGAAGAATGAAATCCCGAAGGTAAGGAAACTTTCAGGTATTTTTTAACAGCTTCTTGAGGTTATTTTATATACCATAAAATACACCCATTTAAAATGTACAATTCAATGATTACAGTAAATTTGTCACGTTGACCAAACATCAACACAGTATTTCCATCTTGCCAAATTCTTTTCTTGTTCCCATTTACAGTTCGTTTCTGCTTCCACCCCCAGCTCTACGCAACCACTGTTCTGCCTTCTGTCTCCATAGGTTTTCCATTTCATTTAAATGAAATCATACACATCTGACTTTTTCACTTAGCATAATAAATATTCTTGCAGCTCATCCATGTTGTGGCATGCATCATTACTTCATTCCTTTAAGTTGTTGAATAATATTCCATTTATGGATATGCTTTTTTTTTTTTTTTTTTAGTCATCAATTGATGGACATTTTGATTCTTTGCAGTTTTTTTGCTACAATGAATAATGCTTCTGTAAATATTCACATGTATGTCTTAGAGTGGACATATGTTTACATGTTTTGGGTAAATTTTAAATAGTGGAATTGCTGTAAATACAGTAAGTTTATGTTTGACTTTTAAAGAAACAGCCAAACTGCTTTCCAGAATGGCTGTGTCATTTTACAGTCTCTCCAGCAATACATGAAGGTTCCACTTTCTAAAGATTTTGTTCAGAACTTTGAAAATTATCCTTTCAATTAAAAAAATAATTTGTTTTGTTGTGAATGTATTTTGGGTAAGTGATAGTTGTTTTCAAATACATGCTATTTGGGAAAAAAGGAGTAAATACACTATGAACCTTCAGAAAGTAGAGCTAGGAGCTAAATAGACTTTGTAGGAAAGCAACTTCTGGCATAAAATCAGGCTAAACTTAAATGGTATGCACTGTCTAGCAAAATAGTAGTGACTTTTTATTTATTTTTATTTTTATTGAGGTCAGGTGAATCATTTAAAGTTCTTCAATTATGGTCAACAAAAATGGGCTGACTGACTGTCATAGTTAAAGCTGTACGTCAACTTGGTTGGGCCTGGTTGAGTGGCTGGGCAGCTGGTGGTAGTTATTCCCCACGATGAGACTGGAAATCAACTCCATCGTGGGATCTACCACAAGCAGCTAAGTAGCTGCTTTTGGGATGTGGTCTGCTTCCCATATATAAGAAACAGCTTTGGGAATGGTCTCTAGCTTATGCCATCTTGAACCCTGCATGTAGCTGGGTTGTTATGCAGCAGCCTGCCATGCTCTGCTGACCTTGGGACTTTCAGTGGACTTAAATTAATGGCTGCTGTGTGGTTTGGTAACTTAGGACTGTGCTACTTTTTGTTGACCTTGGGCTTGTTAGCCTCAGCAGTCAGTAGCTGCTTGAGTGAAGAGATGACTCTAGCTTCAGTGGGCCAGGAGCAAGAGACAGACCTGCAGCCCAAGGTCGAGGGGCTTTCACACACTTTGAATTCGGACTTATAGCCTCCCAAACTGTAAGAGAATAAACTCCTGTTTGTTCAAGCCATCCCATTTGTGGTATATTCTTGTTGGAGCATCACTAGGTAACCAGAACACTGACTAAACCAGAAAAGCAATGTATAGTTAAGGATATAGGGTTGCTCACAGATTCAAAGGAAACACCACAACCAATACTTGGATAGAAAATAGATCAACCTAAGGGATCCAAGTAGCAGGAACCAGAGGACAGTCTCCTCAGAGAGCCACTGCCAAGGTGAATCAGCTCAATTTTCTGACCTTGTATCTCTCCACTCAAAATTTAAATTCTAAGAAGAGAAAGTCTTCTTGGCCTAGTTTAGTTTACTGTGTATTGACTGGGCAGGAAAAGGCACAAGCGATAATCCCATCAGAAGTATGCAGTGAGGTAGGAGAAATCTCCCAGAGGAATATTGAATTATCAGCCACTCCTCGGAAGGAAGGTTGGGCAATCTACTTCTCTAGTGATACTGCTTCAGAAACCCAAGGAGGGGTCACTATGAGTCAGGTCTGACTCAACGGCACATAACAAAAACAACTACTTTTATTTTTATATTGGTGCAACTTGTTTTCATTCTCTTAGCTATGGTCTCAATGTTAATTAGTGTTTATGTTATTTATACCTAAAAAATTTTTTAAAAAAACCCTCACTGCCATCAAGTCAGATCTCTCCTTAGTTTCCAAGGCAGTATCACCACGGAAGTAGATTGCCCAGTCTTCCTTCTGAGGAGTGGCTGGTGGGTTCGGACCTAAGGCAGTCGCCAAGCGCAAGGCTGGCGGTTCAAACCAACGAGCCACTCACCGCTCCGTAGACCTGGCCGCCGCCGCTGCTGCCGCCGCCGCCGCCACCACCACTGCCACCGGCATCTAGGAGCTCTGGTAGCTTAGTGCCTAAGGCACTTGACTGCTAACCACAAGGCTGGTGGTTCAAGCCCACTAGCCACTCCTCAGAAGGAAGATGGGGCAATCTACTTCCGTAGTGATAATGGGTTGGAAGCCAAAAGAGGGGTCGCTATGAGTCGGTCCGACTCCACGGCACATAACAACAACAGCCAAAGAAAAGGAGGGCATGGGTGTTGTGCAAAACCAACAGATAGATGCCAACTACACTAGATCACTACTTCTGACGAATATTTAGGAGACGTTGATGCATTCGAATTTTTATGGTGTTGGCAGAGAATATTGAATGTACTATGGACTACCAGAAGAATGAATAAATCTGTCTCAGAAGAAGTACACTGAAAATATTCCTCGGAAGTGAGAATAGGGAGATTTTGCCTTGTACTTTGGTCATGATACCAGGAGGGACCACTCCCTGGAGAAAGACATGCTCGGTAAATTAGAGGATCAGCAAAAATGAAGACTCTGAATGAGATGGATTGAGGAAGTAGGTGAGTGAGGAATAAGAGGAGGATAGGGTATGTGAGACTAATTGCCTCCAGTAACAACTGCTTCCTTTGCCACAAGACTAAAAGAATTGGGTGGTGGCCAGGTACATTACAGAACATTTTGATCAAACATTCTATAGAAGAATCCTGATCAAAAGGGGGAAAATTCATAACAGGATTTCAAATTTTTATGGACTCCAGACTTTCTGGAACCAAGGGCACTGGATGAACTTCTGAAACTATTGCCTTGAGACAATCTTTAAACCTTAAACCAAAAATATCCCCTGAAATATCTTTTTAAAAGTATATTTTATTGAAATATAATTCATGTACAGTGAGATACACAGAACTAAAGTGACAAGGTTCAATGCATTTATTTTATTCTTTTTGGCATTGTCTCTCCCCAACCCCGCCCCCCGTAACCAACAAAGAAAGTTTACTTCCATATATAAACCTTTCCTTGACACTTAATAATACTGAATACTGTATTTGTCCTTCTGTGATTGACCTATTTCACTCAGCGTAATGTCCTCCAAGTTCATCTGTGTTGTGCAGTGTTTTGCAGGTTCTACATTATTCTTTAGTGTTGCTTAGTATTCCATTGTTTGTATGTACCACAGTGTGGTTATCCATTCTTCTGTTGATGGGCACCTTTGCTATTGCTGTGATAGACATGGGTGTGCATATATCTGTTATTGTCCTGGCTCTCCCTTCTTTAGGATATATACTTAGTAATGGGATTGCTGGGTCAAATGGTATTTCTAATTCCAGCTTTTTAAGAAAGCACCATACTGCTTTCCACAGTGATTGTATCATTTTACAGTCCCACCAGCAGTGTATGAGAGTTCCAATCTCTCCACATCCTCAGAAGCCTTTGCTATTTTCTGTCTTGTTGAACTTTGCCATTAGTGCTGGGGCAAAATGGTATCTCATGGTTGTTTTGATTTGCATCTCTCTGATGACTAATAACGGTGAGCATTTCTTCATGTATTTGCTGGCGGTCTGAATATCCTCTTTGGTGAAGTGTCTATTCATGTCTTCTGCCCATTTTTTAATAGGATTTTGTTGTTGTTGTTGAGGTGTGGGAGTTTTCTGTAAATTTTAGAGATAAGTCCCTTGTCAGATATGTCATTGCTGAATATTTTTTCCCAATCTGTATGTTCTCTTTTTACTCTTTTGAAGAAGTCTTCAGAAGCACATAAAAATTTAATTTTCAGAATGTCCTATTCATCTAGTTTATCTTCAGCTGTTTGTGCATTTTGGGTTATGCTTGACAGTGTATTTATGCCATAAATTAGGGCCCCTAAATTTGCCCCTAGTTTTTCCTTGGGAACTTTATAGTTTTAGGTTTCACATTTAAATCTTTGATTCATCTGGAATTAGTTTTTGTGTATGGTGCAAGGTATGGGTCTTGTTTCATTTTTCTGCAAATGGATATCCAGTTTTGCCAGCACCATTTGTTAAAGAGACCATTTCTTGACCATTTAATGGATTTCAGCCCTTTGTCAAAGATCAGCTGACCATAGGTCGATGGATCTATTTCTGGGTTCTCAATTTTATTCCACTGGTCTATGTATCTGTTGTTGTACCAATACCAGACTGTTTTGACTACTGTGGCTATATAGTATGTTTTGGGATCCCGCAGTGTGAGACTTCCTACTTTGTTCTTCTTCTTCAATAGTGCTTTGCTTATTTGAGGTCCCTTTCTTTCCATATAAAATTAGTCATTGGTTTTTCCACATCCTTAAAGACTGTTGAGGGGATCTGGATTGGGATTGCATTGAATGTATAGATAGCTTTGGGTAGAACTGACATTTTCACAATGTTCAATCTTCCTGTCCATGAGAATGGTCTGTTCTTCCATTTGTGTAGATCTCTTATGGTTTCTTGAAGTAGTCTTTTATAGTTTTCTTTGTACAGGTCTTTTGTGTCCCTGGTAGATTTATTCCCAAGTTGTGCCTAAGGCACTTGACTGCTAACCAGAAGGCTGGCGGTTCAAACCCACCAGGTACTCCTCAAAAGGAAGATGGGGCAATCTACTTCCATAGTGATACTGCCTCGAAAACCCAAGGAGGGGTCGCTATGAGTTGGGTCCGACTTGACAGCACAACAACATTGTAAATGGTATTGATTTCCTTATTTCCTTTTTAGCAATCTCTTAGCTGGTGTGGAGGAATACAACTGATTTTTGTATGTTGATCTTGTATCCTGTCACCATGCTAAATCTCTCAATTTGTTCCAGTAGTTTTTTTTGCTGAATCTCTTGGGTTTTCTATGTATAGGATCATATCATCACCAAATAGGGATAGTTTGACTTCTTCCTTGCCAATTTGGATGACTGTTATTTCCTTTTCTTGCCTTATTGCCCTGGTTAGGACTTCCAATACAATGTTGAATAGAAGTGGTGATAGAGGGCATCCTTGTCTGGTTCCTGTTTGCAAGGGGAATGGTTTCAGTCTCTCTCCTTTGAGAATAATGTTGACTGTTGCTTTTGCATATATGCCCTTTATTATGTTGAGGAATTCCCTTCTATTCTTATTTTGCAGAGAGTTTTTTAATCAGGAATGGGTGTTGGATTTTACCAAATGCCTTTTCTGCATCAATTGATATGATCATGTGTTTCTTTTCCTTTGTTTTATTCATGTGGTGGATGATGCTGATTGTTTTTTCTAATGTCGAACCATCTTGGGATACTTGATATGAACCCCACTTCGTCATAATGTATTATTTTTTGCATATGTTGTTGGAGTCTATTGGCTAGGATTTTGTTGAAGATTTTTGCATCTATATTCATCAGGGATATTTGTCTGTATTTTTCTTTTTAGTAATGTCTTTGCTTAGTTTTGGTATCAAGGTTATGCTTGCTTCATAAAGTGAATTAGGGAGGATCCCATCCTTTTCTGTGTTGTGGAATAGTTTGAGTATGACTGGTGTCAGTTCTTTTCTGAACGTTCAGTAGAATTCTCCAGTGAAAACATCTGGGCCAGAGCTTTTATTGTTGGTAATTTTTTTTATGACCTGTTTAATTTCTTTTCTTGTTATGGGACCATTTAAATTTTCCACTTTAGCCTCTGTTAGTTTAGGTAAGTAGTATGTTTCTAGAAATCTGTCCATTTCTTCTAGATTTTCAAATTTTGTTGGGAGTATAGTCTTCATAGTATCCTGATTATTATCCTTTTAATTTCTGTTGGTTCTGTTGTCCAATTCATTTCTTATTCTTATTCTTCCCTCTTTTCCTTTGTTAAATTTGCCAGTGGTTTGTCAATTGCATTAATCTTTTCAAAGAACCACCTTCTAGTCTTGTTGATTTTTTTCTATTGTCTCTCTATTTTCTGTTTCATTTCTTTCTGCTTGAATCTTTATTATTTCTTTTCTTCTGGGGACTGTAGGGTGTTTATTTTTTTTTGTTTTGTTTTGTTTTTTTTGCTGCTCTTTTTTGAATTGTTGGAGACTGTGGTTTAAAGTATTGATTTTGGCTCTTTCTCCTTTTTTGGTGTGTGCATTTTTTGCTATAAATTGGCCTCTGATCACTGCTTCTGCTGTGTTCCAAAAATTTTGGTACATTGTGTTTTCATTCTTGTTCGATTCAAGGAATTTTTTAATTTCAATTTTTATTTTTCAATTACCCAGTCATTTTCAAGGAGAGTGTTATTTAATTTCCACGTGTTTTTTCTTTTTCTCTTCATCTTCCTATTGTTGATTTCTAATTTTACAGCATTGTGATCTGAGAAGATGTTTTGCAGTATTTCAATGTTTTTAAGTTTATTGAGACTTGCTTTGTGGCCAGCCTATGATCTATCCTGGAGAATGTTCCATGTGCACTGGAAAACAATGTATATTGTGCTGTTGCTGGGTGAAGTGCTCTGTAGATGTCTATAAGGTCAAGATGGTGGATTGTATTGTTTAGTTCTTCTGTGTCTTTGTTGAGTTTCTTTCCAGTTGTTCTATCAGTGATTGAAAGTGGTGTATTAAAATCTCCTGCTATGACTGTGGAGTCATCTATTTGCCTTTTTAGTTCTGTTAGAGTCTGATTTATGTATTTTGGGGCTCTTTCATTGGGTACATAGCTATTTATTATTGTTATGTCCTCTTGTTCAATCAATCATTGTATAATGTCCTTCCTTGTCTCCTATGGTTGTTTTTGTCTTAAAGTCAATTTACTCAGAAATTAATATCGCCACTCCTGCTGTTTTATGGTTGCCATTTGCTTGATATCTTTTTCCAACTTTTGATTTTTAGTTTGTTTTTGTCTTTGTCTCTAATGTGTCTCTTGTAGACAGTATATTGATGGGTTACATTTTCTTATCCAGTCTGCAACTCTCTGTCCCTTGAGTGGTGCATTTAATCCATTGAAAATCAATGTAATTATTGACAAGTATGAATTTGTTGCTATCATTTTGTTATGTGCTTTTTTGTGGTGTTGCTGATTTCTTTATTTCATATAATTTTTTGTGCTGAGTTCATTTTGTTAATGAATCATGTTATCACTTTCTTTGTTGGTATTGTTTTAGTATTTGCTAAATATTTGTCTTGTCCTCTTTTTTTTATTATTGTGATGTGAAGGTTTATCATTTTTCTTTGTGGTTACCCTGTGATTTATCATTTTCTTCCCAAGTTTAGAATTGCCCATTCTATCTTGCAGTTTTCTTGACTTCCCTACCATTTAGAAGTTCTGTAACTACACAATTTTTCCCCACTTTTTGTTTTGTAATTGTCCTAATTTGTCAATTGATGTCTCTGGTTCCCTTTTTACAATCTTGTAGCCTTATTTACTTTGGATTCTTTCATAACTGGGTTGTTTTCTGGGTTATGTCGTCATGTGTGTTTATGATTAGTTGATGTTTGCTTGTGTTGGTTCTCTGGCTAAAGGACTCCCTTTTATATCTCTTGTAAGATTGGTCTGGTTTTAACAAATTCCCTTAATTTCTACTTATCTGGAAATGTCCTCATTTCACCATCATATTTAAGGGATGATTTTGCTGGGTATATATTTCATGGTTAGAAATTTTTTTCTATTGGGGTTCTATATATACCATCTCATTGTCTTCTCACCTGCATGGTTTCTGCTGAGAAATCCAAGTTTAGTCTTATTGTTTGTCCTTTGTAGGTAACTTTTCATTTTTCCCGTGCTGCTTTCTTTGTCTTTGGTTTTGGTGAGTTTGATGATGATATGTCTTGTTGATTTTCTTTTGGGGTCTATCTTGTTTGAAGTTTGTTGGACTTCTTGAATGGATAGATTCTCATCTTTCATCATACCAGGGAAATTCTCTTCCAACAAATCTTCCACAATTTTCTCTGTGGCTTTATTTGTCTCTTCCTGTTCTGGAATTACAATCACATGTAGGTTACTCCTTTTGATGGTATCTCACATGAACCTTAGGCTTTCTTTATTTTGTTTTGAAGTTTTTTCTCACTGATCCCTTTCCAAAGAAGTATTGAGGTATTTGTCTTCCATCTCACTAATTCTGTCTTCCATTGATTCAATTCTACTGCTTTGCCCATTCAATGTGTTGTCTATTTCTGAAAATTTTGTATTAATCTTCTGGATTTCTATCTGTAGATTTTGTATCATTTCTAATTTCTCATTTATTTTGTCATTTTGTTCCTGTGTTGTCTTCCAAAATTGTTCTAGGGTTTTTTTTTTCTGTGTTTTCCTTAATTTTGTCAGTGTTTTCCTTGATCTGTCTCTCAATCCATTGAAGGCACCTAAATATAATTCTTTTGAGTTCCTTATCAGGGAGTTCCAATGCTACTTCTTTCTCTGGGATATGTTCTAGTTCTGTATCCTGGTCCCTTGTTTCTCTTGCTTTATCTTGCTTCTTTGTGTGGACTGTGATGCTCTGTTGTCTCTGAGACATTGTGACATTTTTGTGTATATATTTATTTGGTGATTGTATATTAGAGTGACTTGCCCATGTTTTTTGTTTTCTTTGGATGCTATCTAGGTAAGCAGATACTGTGCTGTGGTCCTCTATTCACCAGTTGGCAGCACTTACACACTCACCCCCTTTCTCCTTTCTCATCATCAGCCTCCCATATGTCCCTGTCGTCCTTGGCAAATGGAGCCTATTCTTGTGTCCCTGGAATCCAAAGGAAAATACTGTCACTTTAAACATCCAAAATGGCCATAGCCTGTAAACAATCAAAATGGTTGCACCCTCTGGACAGCCGAAAGTCCACAGTTCATGTCTCCCTCCTTGCTGTTTCCCTTCCTAGTCATAGACCACCTGCGCAGTCATCCCTGCAGCCCTTGTTGACCAGGAATGATCAATTCTCCGGTCCCAACACCACTTGACAATATTCAGGGTGTTGGTGCCATCAGTGTAGCTGACAGTCTGAAGCTCTGTCCATCTCTGTACTCACTGTTTTTATTCAGGTTTTTCCACTAGTTGGTGCCTAATCCACTTGTGTATACTTTCTTTCAAAGGTCAGGGCTCCAGGATTATCATCTGTGCCTCTGTGAATTGGTTTCTCTTTTCTTTATGGAAGAAGGTCTATGTGGCTTGTCTGTCAATTCCACCATCTTACCAGAAGTCCCCTCCCCTGAAGTCTTTTTAAAACCAAACAAATTTAGCTTAATTAGTTTAAAAAAAAAATAAAGTCTGCTTTGAGCATTGTGCTCTTTTAGGAACTATCTGTATGAGATCAAAGTCACTACAGGAATCTTATGGGGCAGTGAGCTTATGTTAATGAGGAAAGAACAACTCAGAAAAGGTGGGTGAGAATGGGTGACAACTTGAAGAATGTAATCAGTGTCACATTGTATGTGTTGAAATGGTTGAATTGATGTATGTTTTGCTGTGTATATCCTCAACAACAACAAAATAAAATTTAAAAAAAATAGAACACAAAAACACCCCACTATTAACATCATGGGAGCTCTGGAAGCATAGTGCCTAAGGCAGTTGACTGCTAACCAGAAGGCTGGTGGTTCAAACTCACTAGCCATTCCTTGGAAAGAAGGTTGGGCAATCTACTTCCGTGGTGATATCGCCTCAGAAACCCACGGAGGGGTCACTATGAGCCGGGGCCGACTCGACAGCAAATAACAACAACATTAACATCATACTTAATACTTAAAGTTGCTGGCCACTGTGCCCAAAGGTCAGGAACAGGACAGGGATCCCTCTCTTGTCACTTCTATTCAACATTATACAGGAGATTCTACTCAGGCAATTTGGTAAGAATATGAAATCAAAGGCATCCAGAATGGGAAGGAAGTAAAACTATATTTGCAAATGCAAATCTCGCATATACAAAATCCTAAAGGTATCTCTTAAAAAAAAAATTAGAACTGATAAGTTAAGCCAGGTTAGCTACAAGGTCAATATGCAAAAACCACTTGTATTTCTATACATTTGTAATAAACAATCTGAAAATGAAGTTAAGAAGGCAGCCCCATTCACAATAGCATCAAAAATAATAAAATACTTAGGAATAAGTTTAACAAAAGAAACGGAAGATATCTGAAAACTGTAAAACATTGTTGAAAGAAATTAAAAGATCTAAATAAATGGAAAAAACATTACATATTTATGGATTGTAAAATTTAACATTGTTAAGATAGCAGTACTCCGTCAAACTGATCAATATATCCCTATCAAAACCTCATCTGACTTTGTAGAAATTAACAAGCTGATTTAAAAATTTATATGTAAATTTAAGGGACACACTAGCACCAAAATGATTTTGTAAAAAAGAAAGGCAAGGTTGGAGGACTCACACTTCCCAATTTCCAAACATTTTACAAGAGTGATTGCAATCAAGACAGTGTGGTACTGGCAAAAGGATAGACATATAGATCAATGGAATAGAATAAAGAGTCCAGAAATAAATTTGTACATCCATAATCCTTACTTTTCAAAAAGTTGTCAAGATAATTCAATGAGAAATGAATAGTTGTTGTTTTAACTAATGGTGCTGAAACAACTTGATATTCACGTGTGAAAGAATGACATTTGACCCTACCTCCTACCATTTACAAAATTTAATTCAATACAGACTGAAGACCTAAATTTAAGGGCTAAAACTGTAAAACTATAAGAAGAAAATGTGTAAATATGTAAAATACGTGTAAATAAATATTCATGACTTTAGATTTTGGAAATGAGTTATAGATATATGATGATGAAAGCACAAATAACAAAAGAAGACATTGCCCAGTCTTATATCTGTGGAGTGGCTGATGGGTTTGAACCACCAAACTTCTGGTTAGCAGTCTGATGCCTTAGGCACTGCACTACCAGAGCTCCTATGATAAATTGTTATTACATCAAATTTAAAACCTTTTGTGCTTCAAAGGACATCATTAAGAAAATGAAAACACAGCCAAAAGAATAGAAGAAAATTTTTGCAAGTTTGTATATCTGATAAAGGACTTGCTGCATCTCCCCTTAAAAATTTGAGTTTTTTTTTTTTTTTTTTATGGCCTAGGATATGGTCTATTCTGGAGAATGTTCCTTGTGCATTTGAAAGGAATGTATATACTGCTGCTTTTGGGTAGATTTTTCTATAGGTGTCTTCTAGGTCTATTTCATTTATAGTGTTCTGATCTTCTATTTCCTTGTTGGTTTTCTATCTAGTTTTATTTACTATTGAAAGTGAGTTACTGAAATCTCCAACTATTACTTTTGAATTGTCCATTTCTCCCTTTGTTTTTGTTTCAGGTACTTTGGTGCTCTGCTATTAGATGCTCATCTGTTTATAATTATTACATCTTTTTGGTAAATTGACTCTTATCGGTATAAAATATCCCTCTTTGTCACTGGTCAAACCAAAAACCAAACCCACTGTCATCAAGTCAATTCGACTCAAAGCAACCTTATAGGACAAAGTAGAACTAGATTTCCAAGGCTATAAATCTTGATGGAAGCAGACTACCACATCTTTCTGCTACTAAGTGTCTGGTGTGTTTGAACTGACAACCTTTTGGATAGCAATTAAGCATTTTAACCATTCTCCCAGTAGGACTCCTTGTGTCTAATACAACTTAATTTTTTATATTAAAGTCTGTTTGGTCTGATTAGTATAGTCAATCCAGATTTCCTTTGATTTCTGTTTGCATGATGTATTGTTATCCCTTTACTTGGAATCCGTTTGTGTCTTTGACTCTGAAGTGTGTCTCTTACAGACATATTTCACCATCTTCACCACCCAGAGACCTCCTGTAAGTATAGGTTATTATTTTGCAATAAGTTTGGGGAGTCTTCAGCCCTTATTTCTTCTGACATTCTTTCTGCTTCTTTCTCTCTCTCTTCATTCTCATACATCCATCACGTGTAGCATATTTTTAAGCAAAAAAATGCGTGCTTTCTACATTTGTTTGTAAATCTGCTATACTATTTTCTTTTTATACAGTATTTTTAAAAATATTTTTGAAAATTGGCATAGTGGTGCTCATAAAAATACTTCCTGGGGGAGGGAAGCAGTTGGCAAGCAAATGTAGAAGGAGTGTATTATTTGCATATAAATATGGTATATCAGTGCCATTAATGGTGTTTCATATTTCTCTGAGGCTTTGTTCATTTTTCTTCATTCTGTTTTCACTCTGTTATTCAGATTGTATAATTTCTATTGATCTATGTTCAAGTTTGCTAGTCATTCCTCTGCTCGTTCAAATCTATTGTTGAGCCCTTGAGTGAACCTTTTATTTCAGTTATTGTAGCACGCAACTCCAGAATTTCCATTTAGTTTATTTATATATATATTTTTATCTCTTTATTAATATCTGTATTTGATATGGCATTTCCATCATTCCTTCCTTTACTTTGTAAATCATTCTTTTTAGTTCTGTGAACATATTTATAATGGTTGCTTTGAATTTTTTTCTCTTAAATATGACAGCTGGTCTCATAGGCAGCTCCTTTTTTCTCCTCCAGTGTATGGCTAATACGTTTTTGTTTCTTTGTATGTCTCAACACTTCAGACAACATATTGTAGCAACTCTGGGTAGTGGCCCTCCTTCCAGGCCTTGTCCTTATTTTGTTTTTTATGTTTAGTGAGTGACAAGAATATTTTAGTGAAGTCTGTCACTTCCTCACTCCCTTGTTGAATCTTTTGTTGTGTCTCCTCAGGGAGGTGCAGCTTTGGGTAAGTCCAGAGCCATTTTGGGATGATAATGATTCTGCTAGACTTTCTTCCACTTTTTTTCCTTACCACATCTACCTGTTAAACTCTACTAATGGCCCACTGGTTACTCTATTTTTCCAACACTGCCCTGAGGCATAAAATCCTCAATAAAAGAATCAAATTTTTGCTCCTCCAGGAGTAGTTTCTGAGATCAGTATTTGATCATTGTTCTGCTCCCAGCAGGGTTCCTCTTAGCTATTCTATTACTAGTTTTCTCCTGCAAACTAGCTGGCCTCCGGTCTAGGCTGTATGTTCTTTAGATCCATGAATTTCCTCTCAAATGACTTTCACCACAACCTCTGTTGCCCTTAAAAGTACCTTTAGGTTTAAACTTTTTCGAGCTCTGTCGGTGTCAGCAGCTTGGTGTGCTCTTTCCTTGCCTCCTCTGGCGTGGAACCACTGCCGCACAAGCTAGAGGATGGGCTATTGGGTCCCCAGTACTCTCACTGCCTTATTCACAAGGTAGAGCACCTGTGCCACAGGTGCAGTTTGGATGGAAGGGAACCTCCACCTCTCAACTGCGTTCACATTGGAATTAACCTCAGCAGCAGATAGGCAACTGAGGGCAGGGCAAGAAATGAAAATCTTGGTCTTCCTGGGAAAATAGACATCTCGTGTTGTGCCCAGGTTATGAAGGAGTTGTTCGGGGCGAGGAATTTGCCAACACACGACAATGCAAAAAGCAATAGGAAAGTTTATTAGCTAACTTAAGTTAGGGTCCTTGCTTTCACC
>NW_006921857.1:195181-198611 GCF_000298275.1 Orycteropus afer afer | reverse complement strand
GGGAGAGGGAGCCCTATGTTTTGTGCCTTTTTTTTTTTTTTTTCCATTTTTTAAAAAATTGTGTTTGGGTGCAAATTTATTCTGCAAAATTTGTTTTATATTCAACAGTTCATGTACATTTAATTTCACGCTCTGATTACCATCTCGACCATAACACACCCTCCTGCCCTCCCACCCCTGTAACCCCACTCCCGTGCCCTTCTTAGGGATGTACTTCTGTTTGTCCAGCTTTCCCTCCACATGCCTGCTGCTCTTCTGGTGCCCCATGGCTGATTGCTCTAAGGGGTGCATCACCCAGGGTTGGGTGTTCTACATGTAAATCTTTCTACTGTTGAGCTAAGAGCTGATCTTTGAAGGCAAGTCCAATCCCAGGCCTGAAAGGTATCCTGCAGCCATAGTCTTGAGGGTACCACCGACTCCATCAGACGAGTAATTCTGCTCATTTTTGTGTTTTTGAATTTTGTTCCACACTTTTCCTCCCACTCTATCCAGGATCTCCAGTTTTGATCCTTTCCTGAGTGGTTGGCATTGGTAGTGGGTGCCATCTAGTTCTTCTGGTCTCAAGGGCCATCATATCCTTGGACTAATTGTTTCCAAATGCCTTTGATATTTTGATTTTCTTCACTCTTTGCTTCAGATGAGAGGAGACCAATAGTTGCATCTTAGATGGCCGTTCAAAAGCTCTTAAGACTGCAGTTGCTACTCACCAAAGTAGGTTGTGGAACAAGATTTTTATGTACTATATTCTGCTAATTGAGCTTGGTGTCCCTGAATACTATGGTCCTGAATTGGCAGGCCTGGTGATTCTCTCTCTCAAGGTGTTTCATTGTCTCTGAGAGATTATTCCAACTCTGTTCTGTTGCTTCTGTAATGAGTATGGCTAATTTTGTATCACTAGTATCTCTGCAATATTATCTTCAGCTAAATCTATCCTCAGCCTAGGGTATATTCCTGTTTGCCGACCCCCACCTGATCTTCTCAGTTGTCTGTGCATTTATTGTACCCTGGTGTTTGGTGTTAGTGTTGATGCACTATTGTGTGTATACTAGTATTTGCCTCTGTTGTCTATATCTTATGTGCATGTTTCTGTGTCCTTCCTTTCCCCAATATCATCATGCTGGTCACAGACTCTTTCCTTACCATCCCTACCCTTACCCAAATCAACATGTGACCCCCAACGAGTCTGAAATTTTCTCTCCCCTTCCCTCCCATCCCCAGTAACCTACAAAGTGAGTGCCCTTACTTAAGTAAACCCTTCCTTGACTTTTTACAGTAGTGGGTTCATAAAATATTTTTCCTTCTGTGATTGACTTATCTCACTCAGTATGTCCCTATGTTGTGAGATGTTTCATGTATTCTTCATTACTCTTTAATGTAGCATAGTATTCCATTGTGTGAATGTACCATAATTTGGTTATCCATTCATCTGTTGATGAGCATTTAGGTTGTTTCCATCTCTTTGCTATAGTGAATTATGCTGCGATGAACATGGGTGTGCATATGTCTGTTTGTGTCCTGTCTCTCATCTTTTTAGAATATATTCCTAGTAATGGGATTGCTGGATCAAATGGTATTTCTATTTTCAGTTTTTTAAGGAAACACCATACCATTTTCCACAATGGTTGTAACAATTTACAATCCCACCAGCAACATATGAGAGTTCCAATATCTCTGCAATCTCTCCAGCATTTGCTATGTTCTATCTTGCTGAACTTTGCTATTATTGCTAGAATGAGATGATATCTCATTGTTGTTTTGATTTGCATTTCTCTAATGGCTAATGATTGTGAGCATTTCCTCATATGTTTGTTGGCTATCAGTATATCAGCTTTCATAAAGTGTCTTTTCACATCCCTTGTCCATTTTGAATTGGATTGTTTGTCTTTTGGGTGTTGAGGTGTTGAAGTTTTCTATAAATTTTGGAGATAAGTCCTTTGTCAGATATGTTATAGCAAAATATTTTATCCTATCTCTAGGTTCTCTTTTTATCCTTTTGGAGAAGTCTTTCTATGTGCGTAAAAATTTAATTTTTGAAAGGCCTCAGTCATCTAGCTTCTCCTCCACTGCCTGTGCACTTTGGGTTATTCTTGATAGTCAGTTTATGTTGTAAACTAAGACCCCTAAATTTACCCATATTTTATCTTTGATAAGCTTTATAGTTTTGGGTTTTACATTTAAGTCTTTGATTCAACTTGAGTGTGTTTTTGTGTGTGGGGTGAAGTATGGTCCTTGTTTCATTTTTCTGAAGGTGGATATCCAATTTTGCCAGCACCATTTGTTAAAGAGGCTATCTCTCCCCCATTTAATGGGTTTTGGTCCTTCATCAAAGATCAGCTGTCCATAGATAGATGGGTCTATTTCTGGGTTTTCAATTCTGTTCCATTGGTCTATCTGTCTATCATTGTACCAATACCATGCTGTTTTTTAACTACTGTGGCTGAATAGTAGGTTTTGAGATCTGAGAGTGTGACCTCCCACTTTGTTTTTCTTCTTCAACAGTGCTTTCCAAATCCAAGGTCTCTTTCCTTTCCATGTGTAGTTATTAATTGGTTTTCCACGTCCTTAAAAAAATGTTGATGGTATCTAGATTGGGATTGCGTTGAATATGTAAATTTCTTTAGGTAATATTGACATTTTCACCATATTTATGAACAAGGCAGGTTCTTCCATTTATATAGATCCTTTGTAGTTTCTTGTAGTAGTGTTTTATAGTTTTCTTTGTATAGGTCTTTTGTGTCTCTGGTAAGATTTATTCCTAGATATTTTTTCTTTTTTAGTAGCTATTGTAAATGGTATTGTTTTCCTTATTTCCTTTTCAGAGGCCTCTTTGTTGATGTAGAGAAATCCAACTGATTTTTGTATGTTGACCTCATACCCAGCCACTCTGAACCTCTGTTAGTTCCAGTAATTTTTTTTGCTGAGCCCATTGGATTTTCTATGTATATGATCATGTCCTCTCCCTGCTTTCCTGCCTCACTGATTTTGGGGCATGGCCTGGCTTCCCTCTCCTCACCTGGGTCCCTGCGGCTGACTCCTTGATCTGTTCCGGTCCCCTTTGCTTTTTCTGTCCTCTCCCTGCCTTCCCACCTCGCTGCTTGTGGGGCGTGGCCTGGATTCCCTCTCCTCACTTGGGTCCCTGCGGCTGACTCCTCAATCTGTTCTGGTTGCTTTTACCTTTGCCTTTGCCTTTGAGGACAGAAAAGGCTGGGAATGACAGTTTAAAAAGGAATGGTGTGGCATTCATCATCACAAAGGATGTTTCAAGATCTGTCCTGAAGTACAGTGCTGTCAGTGATAGTATAATATCCATACACCTACAAGGAAGACCCATTAATATGACTATTATTCAAATTTATGCACCAACCACCAAAGCCAAAGATGAGGAAATTGAAACATTTTATCAACTTCTGCAGTCTGAAATTGACCGAAC
>NW_006921857.1:192610-193651 GCF_000298275.1 Orycteropus afer afer | reverse complement strand
GGAAATGCAGCCGAGATGCTCTTTGGAAGTGAGAATGGCCAGACTTCGTCTCACCTATTTTGGTCATGTTGTCAGAGGGGACCATTCCTTGGAGAAGGATGTCATGCTTGGTAAGGTGGAGGGACAATGAAAGAGCAAAAGGCCTTCGATGAGATAGATTGACATGGTGGCTGTGACAATGGGCTCAAGAATAGCAAGGATCATGGAGCTGGTGCGGGATTGGGCAGTGTTTTGTTCTGCTGTGCATGGGGTTGCTATGAGTCAGAAACAACTCGACGGCACCTAACAACATCAACAACATGATCATGTCATCTGCAAATAGAGATACCTTTACTTTCTCTTTGCCCACTTGGATACCTTTTATTTCTCTTTCTTGCCTTATTGCCCTGGCTAGGATTTCCAATGTAATGCTAAATAGAAGTGGTGATAGAGGGCATCCTTGCCTGGTTCCTGTTCTCAAGGGGAATACTTTGAATCTTTCTCCGTTAATAATGATGTTGGCCGTTGGCTTTGCAGATATGCCCTTTATTATGTTGAGGAATTTCCCTTCTATCCCTGTTTTGCTGAGAGTTCTGAACAGGCATCAGTGTTGGATTTTGTCAACTGCCTTTTCTGCATCAGTTGATGTGATCATATGGTTCTTTTCTTTTGCTTTGTTTATGTGGTGGATTACATTGATTGTTTTTCTGATGTTGGACTATCCTTGCATACCTAGTATGAATCCCACTTGGTCATGATGTATTTATTATTTTTTTGATATGTTGTTGGATTCTGTTGGCTAGGATTTTGTTGAAGATTTTTACATCTATATTCATGAGGGATATTGGTCTGAAGTTTTCCTTTTAAGTGGTGTCTTTCCCTGGTTTTGGTATCAGTGCTATGCTTGCTTTCTAGAATGAATTTGGGAGTATTACATCTTTTACTGTGTTCTGGAATAGTTTGAGTAGTATAGGTGTCAACTCTTCCCTGAATGTTTGATAAAATTCTCCAGTGAAGCCATCTGGGCCAGGACTTTTTCTTGTGGGAAGTTTTTTTTTTTTT
>NW_006921857.1:175282-188478 GCF_000298275.1 Orycteropus afer afer | reverse complement strand
AACCTGGGCTATTACCTGTGCACCAGGTGCATCTCACTGGGTTTTAAACACCAGAGGCTCAGCCTCAAAACTCATGTCTACATGTCACCACAGTAGAACAAACTGACAGACAAGTTTGTCTTGCTGTTGGAGACCTCTTGTATCATCCCCACCTGGGTCCCTGTGACTGACTGTACCTCTGTCTGGCTTCCTGGCTTTTAATCCCCTTTCTCCTGCTCTTCTGGCCTGCTGCTTTTGGCATCCCTGAATTGTCCCTGGGGCTGAGTTAGAGTATTGATTTTATTTCTTGTTTGATGTGTGCATTTATTGCTATAAATTGACCTCTGAGTACTGCTTTCACTGTTCCCCATAGATTTTGGGAAGATGTATCTTCATTCTTGTTTGTTTCTAGGAATTTTTCTATTTCACATTTTATTTCTTCTGTTACCCAGTAGTTTTTGAGCAATGTATTATTCATTTTCTACATATTTGATATTTTTTCCTTGATCTTCCTATTATTGATTTTTAACTTCATAGCATTGTGGTTTGAGAAGGTGCTTTGTAGTACTTCAATGTTTTTTAATTTATTGAGGCTTGTTTTTGTGTCTAACATTTGGTCTATTCTGGAGAATGATCCATGTGCACTGAAAAGAATGTGTATTGTGCTTTTGTTGGGTGGAGTGCTCTGCATATGCCTATGAGGCTGACTTGGTTGATTGTGTTGTTGAGTTCTTCTGTATCTTTGTTGAGTTTTTTCCTAGTTGTTATGTCTCTCCTTGAAAGTGGTGTATTAAAGTCTCCTACTACTATTGTGGAGTTGTCTATTTTTGTTTTCAATTCAATTAATATTTGCTTCATATATTTTGGAGCACTTTCATTAGGTGCATAGATATTAATTATGGTGATGTCTTCTTGGTCAATTGATCCTTTTCACACCATTTAATGACATTCTTCACCTTGAAGTCTATTTTATTAGAAATTGATATTGCTACTCCTGCTCTTATTTATTTATTTAGGTTGGTATTAGCTTGGTATATTTTTTTCCACCCCTTAATTTTTAATTTGTTTTTATCTTTGTGTCTAATGTGGGTCTCTTGTAGTCATCATATTGATGGACCTTCTTTTCTTATCCAATCTGTCACTCTTTCTCTTGACTGATGCATTTAGCCCATTCACATTGAGTGTAATTAGTGATAAGCATGAGTTACTTGCTGTCATTCTATTGTGTTTTTTGTTGTGTTGTTGGTGATTTTATTGTTCTAAATATGTTTTCTGTGCTGAGCTCATTTTGTTATCAAGTGTTTCCTCTCTTTTCTTAATTATTGTTGGTTTTGTGCTTTCTAAGCCCAAATGATTTTCTTCTTTCTGGGTTTGCTTAGGGGGGTTATTATTTATCTTTGTGGTTACCTTGAAATAAATTCTTGTCTCTTTAAGTTTGAAACAGTTCTATAAAGACATTGTCCTATCTTCCTGTCCATCTGGAAGTTTTGTAATTAGAGCTTTTGTTCCCTCCATTTGCTTTGTTGCTGATGTCATATGCAATTGACTCCCTTGTTTCTTTGTTTACATTGTTTTAGGAGCTTATTTTGAGAATCTATTTCTGGTTTGGTTTCTAAGTGCTGATGTCAAGTGTCCTGATTTTAATTTGTTCTCTGTTGTGGGTTCTATATTGGAAGGACTCCCTTTAGCCTTTCTGGTAGGGTTGGTCTGGTTTTCTTTCACAAATTTCCTTAATTTCTGTTTGTCTGAGAATGTCTTGATCTCACCCTCATATTTGATGGACAATTTGGCTGGATATAGAATTCTTGGTTGGAAGTTCTTTTCCTTCAGTGTTTTATATATACCATCCTATTGCCTTCTTGCCTGCATCATTTCTGCTGAGCAATCAGAACTTAGTCTTACTGGTTGTCTATTGTAGGTGGCATTTCTTTCTTCCCAAGCTGCTCTCAAGATTCTTTGTCTTTGGATTTGGAAAGTAGAATTATGATATGTCTTGGTGAATTTCTCTTGGGATCTATCCTGTATGGGGGTCATTGAGCTTCTTGGACAGATACCTTTTCTTCCTTCATGATATGGGGGAATTTTTCTGTTACCAAGTCTTCCACAATTTTCTCAGTTATTTTTATTTATATATATATTTTGCCTCCTCTTATTCTGGTATTCTGATTAGGCATATATTGTTTCTTTTCATTCATCTTGTATAACTCTTAGTTCCTCTTTATTTCTCTTAAATCTTTGTTCTGATTTTTCTTCATACAGGCTGGTATCAAGGTATTTATCTTTTAGTTGGAAAATGTGTTCTTCGGCCAGTTCTAGTCTACTCTTTTGTCTTTCCACTGTGTTGTCTAACTGTGTAATTTTAGTGTTCATCTTCTGAATTTCTAACTGCTGTTTTTGTATGAGTTCTAATTGTGTGTTTTTCTTGTTATTTTGTTCTTGAATAGTTTTCCTGAATTCTTCCAGTGTACTCTCTGTCTTCTTGTTGATTCTGTTTGTGGTTTCCTTGACGTTTTGTAGAGTCCTGTATACATATCTTCTGAATTCCTTCTCAGATAATTCTAGTGCCTGTTCTTCTTCCATGATAGACAATTTTTTAGCCTGGGATTTTATTTCTATTGCCTTATCCTGTTATCTTGTTTGATTTGAGGTTGTCTGTTGTTTCCTAGACATTTTAAAGTTGTTATATGTAACTGTTAGTTATGTATTGATTTGTTTCACCCTGATTTTATGTTTAACTATATTTAAAAGTGTGGCGCAGTTGTACTTTTATGGTTATTAATTCAGATGTACTGGGTTGCTCCCAGTTCTGGTTGTGTTGGTGGGATCACTGGTTGGGATGTGGATGCAGGTCTCTATTCATTGTGAAGGGGATTTGGGGTTGGGATGAGCAGATGTTGTGGTGGCTTAATGTGTTCCTTCTATTGGATAAGGTAGGGAAGAAGAGGAAAAAAGAGAAAGACAAGAAAGAAAACAAATAAAGGCACCAGCAGTGAGTTCCTGTTTTCCATGTTTGGGTGAGGTGCTGCTGGCTCAGGCAGTTTGGTGTGTGTCTTCTTGTGATGGCTACTAATGATTATGTCTTGCTGTCATTCACAGACCCACAGTTCAAAATCAACAGAGACCTCAATCGGTGGAGGGACCCTACTTTCTGCTTGGATCGGGGAGCCTCAAAATCCCCATATCCCAGTACCCTCTGTTATAAAGTGGTCATGGAAGAGTTGAACCGCAGCCCTCTGCTATGAGCTTTCTCCAGGACTCTGCCTACTTGGAGTGATTTTCCTTCTTTCCCCCACTGCTTTCTGAGCTCTGCAGCAGCCCAAGCTGAGGGATGTTTTGATCTGTTTCCCAATAAGGTTATCTACTCACTCAGCTCAGCTTCCCAGGTCTCTGTCAGAAACCCCAGTGTGGGTATTCTGAGTCCCCACCAACTCTGTGGGTTCTGTGGTGACTCCTTGCCCCCTTTCTCTCCACTGATCTCTTTTGTATTGCTAATGAGTCTTCCACTTCTGCATCTCTCCAGTCTTTTCACCATCTAGGCTAGTTTGTTTATTTTTCCCAGTTGTTTAATCTGCTCTTTGAAGGTTGAAGAATACAGTCTGCAGTATGGATTACATCTCAACATAAAGAAAACAAAAATCCTCACAACTGACCAACAAGCAGCATCACAATAAATAGAGAGAAGATTGAGGTTGTCAAGGAATTCATGTTGCTTGGTTCTACAATTGATGCCAATGGAAGCAGCAGTCAGGACATTAGACGACGTGTAGTATTGGGAACGTCAACTGCAAAGGAACTGTTTCAAGTGCTGAGGAGCAAGGATATCTCCTTGAGGATTAAGGTGCGCCTGACACAAGCCATGATATTTCCAATTGCCTGGTATGCATGTGAGAGCTGGACAATGAATAAGGAAGACCGAAGAAGAGTTGATGCTTTTGAGTTGTGGTGCTGGCGAAGAATGCTGAAAGTACCGTGGACTGCTAAAAGAACTAACAGATCTGTCCTGGAGGAAGTGCAGCCAGAATGCTCCTTGGAAGCAAGAATGGCCAGACTTCGTCTCACCTATTTTGGTCATGTTGTAAGGAGGGACCATTCCCTGGAGAAGGATGTCATGCTTGGTAGGGTGGAGGGTCGACAAAAGAGGGGGAGGCCTTCAACGAGATGGACTGACACAGTGGCTGCGATGATGGGCTCAAGTATAGCAGGGATTGTGGTGCTGGCGCGGGATCGGGCAGTGTTTCATTCTGCTGTGCATGGGGTCGCTATGAGTCAGAAATGACTCGACGGCACTTAACAACAACAACTACCAGATCTGGTACCCTGTCTTCTCCCTAGTTATTCACAACTCCAATATCACTGTTTCTATCTTCTATACCTAGTTATTCAGGAATTAAGATGCTAGAGGGAACAAATATGTGGGCTACAGGTACTACACCATCTTCCTCCTCAGCCCTATGTTCTTGACTGCAGCAATCTGGATTGGTCTCTGCCTCACTAAACTGGGAAGGACCTCTGGTGACTTAATGGTTAAAGCATTTGGCTACTACCAGAAGGGTGGTGCTTTGAGTGCATCAGCCCACTTCATGGGAGAAAGATGAGGTAGTCTGCTTCTGTAAAGATTTTTCAGCGTTGGAAACCCAATAGAGCAGTTCTGCTGTCCTAAAGGGTTGTTTATGAGTTGGAATGCATTTGATGGCAGTGGGTTTGGTTTTGGTTCATTAACCTGGGAGGGGAAAGGAGAAGGAAATAAGTGGTCTTGGTTCAAATATCATATCTTTCTTGATGAATTTTCATAGATTTTCTTAAGAGAGGTGTCTTCATTTGCTGTTTGCACTTAGGACAATTTCCATAGTACTTAAATGGTTATTGTTTTTTTTTAAATATAATTTTCACCAGTTTCACTGGGGAACTGGTAGAGGTTATCATACTGTCATGCCAGAAGCCAATTTTTATTCCCTCTATTTTCTGAAAGTTTTTGTAAAATAGCTATTATGTCTTCCTGAACTGTTAGATAAAATTCACCATTGAATCCATCTGGAGCTAAAGTTGTATATATGTGTGTGTGTGTGAATATTTTTAATCACAAATTCATTTTATTTAATTGATAGAGGGCTACTTAGGTTTGTGTTTTTAATGTTTCTTATTTTGCCATATTTGTTTCTGCAATTTTTGACTATCAAGAAATTGGTCTATTTCATCTAAGTGGTCAAAATTACTGGTGTAAAGATGTTTAAAATATTCCTTTATCTGTCTTGGTTCATTAGTGCTGCTATAACAGAAATACCACAAATGGATGGCTTTAACAAACAGGAATTTATTCACTTATTTAGGAGGCCAGCAGTCTAAATTCAGAGTGCTAGCTCTAGGGGCTGGTTGAAGGGCCCTCGACCTTGGGTTTCAGCCCTGCCTCTTATTCCAGGCCCACTGAAGCTAGAGGCTTCTCATAACTCATGCAGCTCCTGCCTGCTAAGGCTGGTGAACCTCAGGTCATCAAGAAGAATGGCACAATCCTGAGATCAACAGGCTACACTGGTCCAAGTACAGGAACAATTCCAAGTTCAGAAGGCAACACAGCAGGCCACTACAGTGAAGACTTGGCCAAATGCAGGATCCAGATGTACCAAAAAGCTAGAGATTTTCTTCAGAGCTTTCCCATATACATTGGAAACAGGCCACACCCCATAGACAACTAATTAACTGCTCACAGCAAATTCCACCATGGAGTTTATTCCAATCTCATCATTGGGAATAACTGCACCCAGCTGCCAAGCACTCCAAACCATGGCCCAGCCAAAGTGACATACAACCTTAACTACCACATTCCACCCCTAGTCAACTTGGCACCCACACACATCCCCTTCATTGGGTGACCCAAGTTTCCTAGTCCATCTGAGTGCTTCTCTCATCCCCTTGGCCTGGCAGGCCCTGTTCTTCTACCCCTTGGACATGGCAGCCCCACTCCCTTACTTTTGGGAAGTGGATATGGCCCCATCCCACTGGCACTTGACAACAGGCCCACACTACAGAACAAACTAAGTGAAAATCTAACTCTTTGAAACTTAGGAAGCTGTGGTAGTTCTACCCCCAGAGGGTATGGTCCTACCCTTTGAAACTGAGGCAAATCTGCTTCTTTTTCCTTTGTCTCTTGAAGAAGCCAGCCTGTTTTCTGCCCTGTTTTATCAAGTACTACAAAGCTCTTCAGCTCTACCAATTAATGCCCAAAGGCAACCCTCTCTGCCAGGAAGCTTCCTGCCCAAAGGCATTCAGCTTTCCCACTCCATGGCTGGCAAGACCGTCACTCCATCTTGTGCTAAGCTTGATGCTCAGCTCTGCTGTTGCATCTCTCTGCCAATTTCTTTGCTGGTTTCTCTGCCAAGATCTCAGCACAGGGATCTTGGGTCCAAGGAGACACTCTGTCTCCTGCTTCCACATTTTAGGTATCTGTTAGAGCAGCACCCTACTCTTAGTACCAAATGTCTTAGCTAGGTTCTTTAGGGAAGCTAAACCAGTAAAGCTAGAGCCACGAGTTACAATATTGAAATATTCTATGGAGAATATATTGAATGATACAGGAAACATCAAAAGAAGATGGAAGGAATACACAGAGTCACTGCACAAAAATAAATTGGTCAATGTTCAACTATTTCAGGAGGTAGCATATGATCAAGAACCAATGGTATGGAAGGAAGAAGTCAAACCTGTACTGAAAGAATTGATGAAAAACAAGGCTCCAGGAATTGATGGAATATCCACTGAGATGTTTCAACAAATGGATGCTGCACTGCAGGCACTTACTCATCTATGCTAAGAAATTTGGGAGACAGCTACCTGGCCAACTGAATAGAAGAGATCCATATTTGTGCCCATTCCAAAGAAACGTGGTCCAACATAATTTGGAAATTATTGAACAACATAATTTATATTACACACAAGTAAAATCCTGCTGAAGATAATTCAAAAATGGTTGTAACAGTTTATTGTCAGGGAACTTCCAGAAATGCTAGCTGCATTCACAAGAGGATACTGAATGAGGTAAAAAATTGCTTATGTGAGAGGGAGCTTGGCTGAAAGCAAAGAATATCAGAAAGATGTTTACTTGTGTTTTATTGACTATGCAAAAGCATTCATTCAAATGTGTAGATCACAACAAATTATGGATAACAGTGCAAAGAATAGGAATTCCAGAAGACTTAACTGTGCTCATGAGGAACCTGTATACAGATCAACAGGCTGTCATTCATACAGAACAAGGGGATACTGCATGGTTTAAAATCAGAAAGGGTGTGCATCAAGGATGAATCCTTTCACCATACTTATTCAGTCTGTAAACTGAGCAAATAATCTGAGAAGGTGGATTATATGGAGAAGAATGCAGCATCGAGATTAGAGGAAGACTCATTAACAGCCTGCAGTACACAGATGACACAGCCTTGCCTGTTAAAGTTGAAGGTGACTTGAAGCACTTACTGATGAAGATTAAAGGCCACAGTCTGCAGTATGGCTTACACTTCAACATAAAGAAAATGAGAATCCTCACACTGGACCAACAAGCAGCATCACAATAAATGAAGAAAAGATTGAAGTTGTCAAAGATTTCATATTACTTGGCTTCACAATCAACACCCATGGAAGCAGCAGTTAAGAAATCAGGCATCATATTGCCCTGGGAAAATCTGCTGCAAAAGACCTCTTTAAAATACTGCAGAGCAAAAATGTCTCTTTGAAGATTTAGGTGTGTCTAATCCAAGCCATGATATTTTCAATAGCTTCCTATGCATGTGAAAAGTGGACAATGTATAAGGAAGAAGAGCTGATGCTTTTGTGTTGTGGTGTTGGTCAAGAATACTGAAAGTACCGTGAACTTCCAGAAGAACAAACAAATCTGTCCTGGAAGAAGTGCATCCAGTATGCTCCTTGGAAATGAGAATGGCCAGACTTCGTCTTACCTACTTTGGTCATATTGTCAGAAGAGACCATTCCGTGAAGAATGGTATCATGCTTGGTAAAGTGGAGGGTCAGTGAAAAAGGGGAAGACTCTCAATGAGATGGATTGACAAATGGCTGAAAAGATGGGCTCAAGTATAGCAAGGATTGTGAGGATGATGCATGACTGGGCAGTGTTTTGTTCTATTGTACATAGGGTTGCTATGAATTGGAACTGACTCTTAACAACAAACATTTTTATATACATATAGATAGATACATATATATGGGAGCTCTGGTGGTATAGTGCCTAAGGCATTTGACTGCTAACCAGAAGGCTGGCGGTTCAAACCCACCAGCCACTCCTCAGAAGGAAGGTTGGGCGATCTACTTCCATAGTGATACTGCCTCAGAAACACAAGGAGGGGTCACTATTAGTTGGATCGGACTTGAGGGCAGTAAGTTTGGGTTTTTTTGGTATATATATATATATATATATACACACAACACACACACATACATGTATATAGGTATGTGTATGTATATGTGTATATATATATATATATATAATATACACACACACACACACACATATATACATATAAAAATTAAATTATACATTCTAAATAGTTGACTTATAGGAGCTCTGGTGGTGTAGTGCCTAAGGCATTTGACTGCTAACTAGAAGGCTGGTGGTTCAAACCTATCAGCCACCTTCCATAGTGATACTGCCTTGGAAACTTGGAAACCCAAAGAGGGGTTGCTATGAGTCAGATCTGACTCAATGGCAATGGGATTATATATATACAGTGAAATTTATTTCAGGGAAATGGATCACATAGTTGTGGAGGCTGGTAAGTCCCAAATTCTGAGGTCAAACTTCAAGCTGGAGGCTTCTGCTGACTCACACAGCTGCAGGGGCTGATGAACCCAAGATCAGCAAGCAGTATAGCAGTATAGACTTTGCCAGATGATGAATCCAAGATCAGCAGTTAAAATGGTGGAATTTTGGCTCACTGGACAATTGTAGATGCTGGTAAATCCCAATTTTGTGGGTCAAACATCAAGCTAGAGGCTTTTCCTGACTGAAGCAGCTGCAGGGGCTAATGAACCCCAAAACAGCAGACAGTACCCCAGGATCCAGATCCAACGGTAAGTTCAAGAACTTTCTCAGGAAGTCCATATATATATTCAAAGCAGGCCACACCCTCAAGGAAAATCCCTTTCAACCAGTTGGCTACTCAAAGCATATCTCACCATGGAGATGACTACCTTACATGAGATCTCATCATGGGAATGACCACACCACAGCTGTTCAAACTATTCAGAATCATCGTCTACTCAAGTTGACACACAACCTTAACTATCACATTATTCTTTTACCATCTCCAGGCTTTATGTAAAGAGCTCTAGTGGCTTAGTGCTTAAGGCATTTGACAGCTAACAGGAAGGAATGGTGGGTCAAAACCACCAGCTGCTCTGCAGAAGAAAAGATGGGGAAATATACTTCCACAAAGATTTACTGCTTCTAAAACTGAGTTGGAACTGACTTGATGGCAGTGAGTTTGGTTTAGGTTTTATGTTGATGCTCCTCTTTCATTTCACATTAGAAATTTGTGTCTTCTCTCTTATTTCTTGATTGAGACAAGCTAGAAATTTATAATTTTATTTATCCTTTAAAAAAGAAGCTTTGGATTCATTGATTTTACTTTATTGCTTGTGCATTTTCTATGTAATTGAATTTTATTAGCCTTATTGAGATAATTCTGAGGCTCTGGTAGCGTAGTGCCTAAGACATTTGACTGCTAACCAGAAGGCTGGCAGTTCAAACCCACCAGCCACTCCTTGGAAGGAAGATTGGGCAATCTATTTCCATAGTGATATTGCCTAAGAAACCTAAGGAGGAGTCGCTATGAGTCAGATCAGATCCTATAGCAGTGAGTTTGGTTGTGTTTGGTTTATCACTACGGGAGTAGATTGACCAATCTTCCTTCCCATGGGTGACTGGTGGATTTGAACCACCAGCCTTCTGGTAAGCAGTCAAATGCCTTAGGCACTACACCACCAGAGCTCCTATAAGTCAACTATTTAGAATGTATAATTTAATTTTTTTTTAGCACACTTGCAGAGTAGCACAATCATCACCATCATGTATTTTAGAACATTTCATCACCCCGGAAGTAGCCCCATGCACTTCAGTAGTCACTCCTCATATCCACTCGATTACTGCAGCCATAGCAATGACTTATCTACTCTCTCTCTCTCTACACATTTGTCTATTTTGAACATTTCATATATATGGAATCATACAATATGTATTTTTTGAGAGTTTTTTTTCCTTTTAATTGCTGGATAACATCCCAGCAATTGTAAGAATACACCGCATTTTGTTTATCCATTCAATTGATGGATATTTGGATTGTTTCCAGTTTTTGGCTATTATGAGTAATACTGCTATGAACATTTGTGCACAAGTTATTGTATGAATGTATGTTTTCATTTCTCTTGGTGATATACTAGAATTGGAATTGCTGAGTCACGTGGTAACTCTGTTTAGTTGTTTGAGGTACTACCAGACTGTCTTCTTCTCCCCTCTAAAATAACTATAATTTTCCATTCCTACCAGCAGTGTGTGAGATTTCCAATTTCTGTACATCCTCCCCAGTATTCATAATTTTCTCTTTATTACAGTCATCTTAATGAGCATGAATTGATATCTCATTGTGGTTTTGATTTGCATTGCCCTTATGGTTAAAGATGTGCTTATTGGCTTTTTGTATATTTTATTTGGAGAAATATACATTCAAGTGCTTTGCCCATTTAAAAAAAAAAAAAATTTGTAGTGTTCCCTCCTCCCACTTTGCCCATTTTAAAATTGAGTTGTAGGAGTTCTTTAAACATTCTAGAGGTGAGTGGTTTATCAGATTATATCACAAATTTGGAGAAATTTTTCTCCCATTTTTTTGGTTGTCTCTTCACTTTCTTAATGGTGTTCTTTGAAATAAAAAAAGTTTTAATTTTGATGTGTCCACTTTATCTATATTTTCTTTTGTTTCTTGTGCTTTTGGAGTCATATGTAATAAACACTTGCTTAATCCAAGGTAATGAATATTTTCACCTATGCTAACTCCTAAGACTTTTATAGTTTCAGCTCTTACATTTAGGTCTTTGATTCATTTTGAGTTAAATTTTGTGTATCATGTGAGTTAGGGGTACAACTTCATTCTTTTCCATGTGGATATCCAGTTGTCTCAACCACTCATCTGTCAGTTTGTCACATACATTTAGGTCTTTGATTCATTTTGAGTTAAATTTTGTGTATCATGTGAGTTAGGGGTACAACTTCATTCTTTTCCATGTGGATATCCAGTTGTCTCAACCACTCATCTGTCAGTTTGTCATGCTGTGGTAGCCTGTGTGTTGTAAAGATTCTGGAAGCTGTGCCACAGGTATTTCAGATTCCAGCAGGGTCACCCATGGTGGACAGGTTTCGCAGGAATTCCAGATGAAGACAGACTGGGAAGAAGGATGGGGCCATCAATTTCTGAGAAAATTGGCCAGTGAAAACCTTTTGAATAGCAATGAAACATTGTCTGATATGTAACTGGAAAACTTTATGAATAGCAGTGAAACATTGTCTGATGTAGTGCCAGATGATGAGTCCCTTGGGTTGAAAAGCACTCAGAAATGACTGGGGGAAAAACTGCCTCTTCAAAGTAGAGTTGACCTTAATGACATGGATGGAACAAAGATTTCAGCACCTTCATTTGCTAATGAGGTGTGACTCAAAATGAGAAGGAACAGCTGCAAACATTCATTAGGAATTGGAATGTGGAATGTACAAAGTATATATCTAGGAATATTGAAGTTGTCAAAAATAGAACACATAAAGATCAATATCCTAGGCATTAGTGAGGGAAAATGGATTGCTGTTGGCCATTTTGAATCAGACAATCATATGGTCTACTATGCAAGGAATGACAATTTGAAGAGGAATAGTGTTGTATTCAGTGTTAAAAAGGACATTTCAGAAAGATCTATCCTGAAGTACAATGCTATCAGTGATAGGATAAGATCCATATGCCTACAAGGAAGACCAGTGAATACTATGATTGTTCAAATTCACACACCAACCCCTAATGCCAAAGATGAAGACTTGAAGATATTTTTACCAACTCTGCAGTCTGAAATTGACCAAACATGCAATCAAGTTGTATTGATAATTATTGGTGATTGGGATGCAAAGAAGAATCATTGGTAGTTGGAAAATATGACCTTGGTGAAAGAAATGACACTAGAGATTGCAAATAGAATTTTGCAAGACCAACGAGTTATTCATTGCTAATACGTCTTTCTCTGCTATTCATAAGGTTTTCCCTGGTCAATTTTTGAGAAGTGGATGGCCTCCTCCTTCTTCCTATTCTGTCTTAGTCTGTAAGTCGTGTTGACACCTGTGCACTATTACAACTCTGCTGGTGTGTGAAACACCAGTGGCACAGCCTCAACCCTCACAGCAATGTACAAGCCTCACAGGATGACAAACTGACAGCACATTTGTCTCCCTTAGCTATTGGAAACCTCTGCACCCTCCCCTTACCTAATTCCTACCTGGAACTTGACATTCTGTGGTCCTCGGCTGCTCCCTCATTTTCCTGGCTATAGGGGACTTGGGGCCTGCCTTTCCTCCCACCGTTTTTTTACCTGGATATTCTGCCACTCTTAATGGTCCCTGATGCTGCTCCTGCTCCCTCCCTTTCCTGGCTATAGGGGACTTGGAACCTACCTCTAGAGGTTAGGAAAAGATCTAATAGTTTGTCTGGTTGGTAAAGTATGCATTATGCAGTGGCCTACATGAAATCAAATTGAAATACCAGATTTGCCTTGGTATACTGTAGAAGAGGGTATCCAAAGCTTAGGGAAACTGGCATGTTAGAGTGAATTTAACAAGTTAAACCAATAGACATCATAGATAGAGTGTCCTTTTACTACAATGGTGAGGAACAAATTTGTGAAGGGACTCTCAGCATCCTTGAAGACTCTCAAAAATTGGCCAAGGAAAAGCTTATGAATAGCAGAGAACCACAGTCTGATACATTACTGGGCAACTTTATGAATAGATTGGAAACATTGTCCAACACAGTTTGGGAAGAAAAGCCCCTTGGGTCAGAAAGCACTCAATATAGGACTGGGAAAGAGCCGCCTCATCAGAGTAGAACCAACTTTAATGATACGGATAAAGTAAGTCTTTCAGGACCTCCATGTGCTGATGTGGCACAACTCAAGTTGAGGATAAACAG
>NW_006921857.1:173360-174597 GCF_000298275.1 Orycteropus afer afer | reverse complement strand
CAACTGCTCATATGCAAGTTCAACTTAAAGTTGAAGACAATTAAAACAAGTCCAAAAAGTGCCAAAATATACCTGGAATATATCCCACCTGAATTTAGAGACCATCTAAAGAACAGATTTGATGCATTGAACACCAATGACCAAAAACCAGAAGGATTGTGGGATGACATCAAGAACATCATCCACAAAGAAAGCAAGAGGTCATTAAAAAGACGAGAAAGAAAGAAAAGACCAAAATGGATGTCAGAAGAGACTCTGAAACATGCCCCTGAGAGAAGAGTAGCTAAAGCAAATGGAAGAGATGACAAGATAAAAGAGCTGAACAGAAGATTTCAAAGAGCAGCTTGAGCAGACAAAGCCAATTACCATAATGAAATGTGCAAAATCTTGGAGTTAGAAAACTAAAAGGGAAGAACATGCTCGGCATTTCTCAAGCTGAAAGAATTAAAGAAAAAATTTAAGCTTTGAGTTCCAATATTGAAAGATTCTATGGGCAAAATACTGATGATGCAGGAAGCACCAAAATAAAATGGAAGGAATACACAGAGTCACTGTAACAAAAACAACTGGTCAATCTTCATCCATTTCAGGAAGTGGCATATGATCTAGAACCAATGGTACTGAAGGAGGAAGTTGAAGCTGCACTGAAAGAATTGGCAAAGAACAAAGCTCCAGGAATTGCCAGAATAACCACTGAGATGTTTCAACAAATGGATGCCTTGCTGGAGGCACTCAAGGGTTATGTCAAGAGATTTGGAAGACAGCTACCTGGCCAAGTGACTGGAAGAGATGCATATTTGTACCATTCCAAAGAAAGGTGATCCCATGGAATGTGGAAATTATTGAACAATATCATTAATATCGCATGCAAGTAAAATCTTACTGAAGATAATTCAAAAATGGTTGCAGCAGTTTATTGACAGAGAACTTCCAGAAATACAAGCTGGTTTCAGAAGAGGATGTGGAATGAGGGATATCATTGCTGATGTCAGATGGATCTTGGCTCAAAGAAAAGAATAGCAGAAAGATGTTTACTTGTGTTTTATTGACTATGCAAAAGCATTTGATTGTGTGGATCATAACAAATTGTGGATAACATTGAGTTAGTTAGTTAGTTAGTTACATGCCTTAGAGTTTGATCCGACTCATAGTGACCCCTCCTTGGGTTTCTGAGGCAGTATCACTATGGAAGTAGATTGCCCAACCTTCCTTCTGGATAACATTGAGAAGAATGGGA
>NW_006921857.1:165301-172720 GCF_000298275.1 Orycteropus afer afer | reverse complement strand
CTACTTTGGTCATGTTATCAGAAGGGACCATTCCCTGGAGAAAGATGTCATGTTTGGTAAGGTGGAGGGTCAACGAAAGAAGGGAAGGCCCTCAACGAGATGGATTGACATGGTGGCAACAGCGATGGGCTCAAGTATAGCAAGAATCATGGAGCTGGCTCAGGACTGGGTGGTGTTTCATTCTACTGTGCATAGGGTCACTATGAGCCGGAGATAACTCAATGGCATCTAACAATAACCACAACAACAACAATACATTTTTCAACAACATAAATGGAAACTGTATGGACCTTGCCAGATGGAATACACAGAAGTTAAATCACTTACATCTCTGGAAAGAGGCAAAGGAGAAGCTCAATCACAGCAGTCAGAACAAGGCCAGGAACTGACTGTGGAACAGACGATCAGTTGTTCCTATGCAAGTTCAATTTGAAATTGAAGAAAATTAAGACAAGTCCATGAAAGCCAAAATATGATCTTGATTATATTTCACCTGAATTTAGAAACCATGTGTTCTGGTTACCTAGTGCCTCTCTGACAAGAATATACCACAAATGGGATGGCCTTAACAAATAGAAGTTTATTCTCTCACAATTTGGAGGCTAAAAGTCCAAGTTCAAAGTGCCAGGCTCTAGGGGCTGGGTGAAATCCCCTGGACCTTGGGCTTCAGCTCTGCCTCTTGCTCCCAGCCCACTGGAGCCAGAGGCATCTCTTCACTCAGGCAGCTAATAAGCCCAAGGTTGACAAATAAAATGGCACAGTCCTGATGTTACCAGACCACACGGCAGGCCATTAATTCAATTCCATCGTAAGTCCCAAGGTTGGCAGAGTAAGGCAGGCTGCTGAACAACGACATGGCTACATGCAGGGTCCAAGCATGCCATAAGCTAGAGACCATTCCCCGAGGCTTCTGCTTATATATGGGAAGCAGACCACATACCCAAAAGCAGCTACTCAGCTGTTCACAGTAGATTCCACCATGGAGTTGATTACCAGTCTCATCATGGGGAATACTACATCCAGCTGCCCAGCCACTCAACCAGGCCTAGCCAAGTTGACACCAAAACATAAGCACCACACCATCTGGAGAACAGATTTGGTGCATTGAACTCCAATGAATTGAAAATCAGATGAGCTGTGGGATGACATCAAGAACATCATACATGAAGAAAGTGAAAGATCATTAAAAAGACAGAAAAGGAAGAAAAACCAAAATGGATGTCAAAAGAGACTTTGAAACTTGCTCTTAAATGGATGGTAGCTAGGGTTAATGGAAGAAATGATTAAATAAAAGAGCTGAACAGAAATTTCAAAGGATGGCTTGAGAATACAAAGTATTAAAATAAAATTTGCAAATACCTGGAATTGAAAAGCAAAAGGGAAGACTATATTTGGCATTTCTCAAACTGAAAGAACTGAGGAAAAAAATTCATGGTTTGAGTTGCAATATTGAAGGAGCTGTGGGCAAAATATTGAATGATGCAGGTAGCATCAAAAGAAGATGGGAGGAATACAAAGTTGCTATATCAAAATGTTGGACCCCCAACTATGGCCCTGGTATACACTTTGGGCCTGGGATAAAACTCCCTCCCAATGGCTGGCTTTCAGCCTAACAGTAGTAAGACTTACATGCAGAACACCCAATCCAGGACAATGCACCCACCTACTCTATGGAGATATACACCATGGAGCAATCAGCCGTGGGACACCAGAGGGGTAGGATTCACATGGAGGAAAAACTGAACAGACAGGAATGCATAACTAAGAAGGGCACAGGATGGAGCAGTCACTGGGAAGGGAGAAGAGGAGAGTGGGTTAGGGCTGGGGATGGTAAGTGGGGAGTGCTTACCATCATCATGCGTAAAAACTGCACCAAGCTTCATCAATATTGTTAAATCAGCAACCCAAGAATTGGCTCTGCTAACCAAGGACTGCATGGGCAAAGACCGCACATGAGCCTGACAACCAGAAAGGAAAACAGTGAAAAAAGGAGACTAACAGAGCTGGGGACTGCAGGCTTTTTTGAGGGTGCAGCCATTTTGAATATTTGCAAGTGGTGTAGCCATTTTGAATATATACCTGTTGTTTTCTGACCTGGACCGTGACCTAAGAGGTGTGGCCATCTCCTGCCTCCACCTAACTTCTTGATCAGCAGGAATTCCATCCCAGTCTGTGCTCTGACAGAGGCTGGGTGCTCTACCTGTCCTCCACACTTTTATTTATTTACTTTTTGCATTCCTAGTTCTTGTTTTTTCCTCTTCCCTTTTCCTGCTTCTCTTCCTTTTGCTTTCTTTTCTTCTTTTGGTTCTTCCTATCCCTTGTTTTACCTTTTGGAGTTTTCTTATGTTTTCTTTACTATTCTTTTATAATTGCCCTTTTGTCTGATCCCCCCTCACACCAGGCCTACTGATCTGAGAGAAACTAACTTGTTGAACTCCCAAAACTAGGACTTAGACACCCTTCAAGCTGTGAATCCATCCTCATGGCTCAACTTTCACCCAAACAATAGGCAAGCCTGTAAGGTGAACTATAATACCAGAAAGGTATGCACTCATTAGAACAGACAACCATACAAGATCAGAAGGGCAGCATTGGCCCAAGCATTCAGCTAAGAAAGAGACACAGGGAAAGAGGCTGAAGGAAAATAGTAAACACAGGGAAGAAATGGGAAGATGCGTTGTGGGGATTGCAATGAATTTCAGAAAATGTCTATGAATTGTTGAATGGAAAACCAATTATCTCTGTAAACTTTCACCCAAATCACAATTTAAAACAAAACCCCATCTTTTTGTTTTTAAATTTTTCCGTGTCAGTGGCAAAGTCTTTAAGTGTTGTTCCCTCGTCCTTCCCCATAAACCATGTGGTTTTTATTATGAGAATTTGGATAGCACCTTGATTTTTAGACATATATGTTGAGGTATAAAGGTAATTTAAAATGGGTCACTTATATTTCATGTAAATTCTACCTCAGTATAAAACATAAAGTTGATTTTATAAAAAATTAATGATTATGGAGAAAAGTTATTTAAGACTGTGAAATACACTTTCTTAGAGTAATGAATCATTATAATCATTCAATCAGAAAGTTTTTGAAGTTTTACCCCTCTAAAAGAGACTTTTATTATTGGTACCTTTTTACTCTAAAATATTTAAATCCATTTTTTTCCTACTTCCAATAATCTTTTCATATGATCCATTTTTTTCCCCCAGCAAGGCTTGATTGTTTTTTTCTGTGTAATACCTAAGTGAATAGTCTACATGTTTATTATTTTTAAACAATGTTAAGGAATTACTGATAATTGGCAATATCTGACTTTTAAATTGTAGCTGTCAACTATGTCAGGCTGTAGACTATATTTACTAACAGTTGCTCTTTAATCCAAGACACAATATTCCCTTTCTTTATGTTCATTTAAAAATGAAGGACTGATTTCAACTCTGCTCTTCTCTCAACCTTTCCTGTATGGTGGAAAGCAATTTTGCAAACATTTAAAGTCTAAATTAACCATCAAAGGCAAATGGCCTTGTCAAGGCATCTCAATGGATTCATTGAACATTCAGAGGAATAATAAATGATAGCCTTCATTATATGTCTTTAGTTGGGAAAAAAAAAACTTTTTCAATGAGAAGGCCAATCATTGAACAAATATGTGTTCCCATGGGAAAATAAGGAGCTCTGGTAATCTAATGCCTAAGGGACTTGACTGCTGATCAGAAGGCAGGCAGTTCAAACTCACCAGCCACTCCTCAGAAGGAAGGTTGGGCAATCTACTTCCATAGTGATACTGCCTCGGAAACCCAAGGAGGGGTCGCTATGAGTCGGGTCTGACTTGACGACACATAACAACAACAACAACATGGGAAAATAATGCATTAGTATGCTGCAGTGATACCTTTCAACGTTCTAAAAGAATAAAATTCAACACAACAAAGTTTTGTGAGTGTCTATTAAAAGCAAAAATCTCTGGTAGCGTAGTGCCTAAGGCACTTGACTGCTAACCAGAAGGCTGGCAGTTCAAACCCACCAGCCACTCCTCGGAAGGAAGGTTGGGCAATCTACTTCCATAGTGATACTGCCTCGGAAACCCAAGGAGGGGTCGCTATGAGTCGGGTCTGACTCGATGGCAAATAACAACAACAACATTAAAAGCAAGGCATTGTATAAGACCAGTTTAACTATAGTGTATAATTTTGTAGGCATATTTTGAAACTTGTTTTGATATTAAAGTCAACAAACATCATTGAGCCTCGAGTTATGAAAATGGGAAGCGTGAGTGATTATTGTTTTTCCAAATTTTCATTTTAATGGATCAGTCTTGGGTGGTTAATTCTAGGGGATATTGCTTAGTTGTTCATGGTTTAGTGATAACTGGAAATAGTGATACCAACAGCATAAACAGTATAAAAACGAACATTCTCTAGAAATACATGTTATATCAAAATATTAAACTTTTTTTATTAATACATTTTAATTTAAGTGTTTAGACACAATCTAGACTAAATTAAGAAAACCTTGTTCTCTGTTAACTCTCTCATCATATGCTTTTCTTCCTTTATAGCACTTACATCTTGTTTATGTGTTTTTATATGTATAATCACTTATTTAATGTCTATGTCCCATATGTGAATCATATATATTTAAGTATATGTTGTTGTTGTTAAGTGCTGTTGAGTCGGCTCCAACTCCTATCTATCCTATGTACAACAGAACGAAACACTGCCCAATTGTGTTCCGTCCTAACGATCCTTGCTGTACTTGAGCCCAACATTGCAGCCACTGTGTCAATCCATCTTATTAAGGGTCTTCCCCTTTTTCATGACCCTCCACTTTACCAAACATGATATCCTTCTCCAGAGAATGGTCCCTTCTTACAACATGAGCAGGTAAGATGAAGTCTGGCCATTCTCATGTCGAAGGAGCATTCGGGCTGCACTTCTTCCAGGATAGATTTGTTCATTGTTCTGGTGCTCCATGGTATTTTCTTTCTTTTTTTTTATTGTGCTTTGGGTGCAGATTTACAGAGCTGAATTTGTTTTACATTCAACAGTTTCTGTACATTCAGATTCACTTCCCAGTTGCTTTCCCCAACCCTAATCCACTCTCCTCCTCTCCCTTCCCAGTGACCACGCCCCGATCCCTGTGCCCTTCATAGTTATGTACTCCTGTCTGTCCAGCTTTTCCTCCATGTGAATATTGCCCCTCTGGTGCCCCATGGCTGATTGCTCCAAGGGATGTATCTGTAGAGGAGGTGGGTGCATTGCCCTGGGTTGGGTGTTCTGTATGTAAGTCTTACTGCTGTTGGGCTGAGAGTCAATCCTTGGGAGTGAGTTTTATCCCAGGCCTGAAGTATATCCCAGGGCCATAGTCTTGGGGGTCTGTCCCACCAGTCTCCATCCGACCAGTAATTCTGGTTGTTATTTTGTTTCTGAATTTTGTTCTATGTTTTACCTTCCACTATATCCAGGAACTCCAGTTTTGATCCCTTCCCAAGTGGTTGGCTTTGGTAGCTGGGCACCATCTAATTCTACTGGTCTTGAGGTCTATCATATCCTAAGGCTGATTGTTTCCAAATGTCCTTGGTTTTCTTCACTCTTCTTTGCTTCTGATGAGAGATCGTTAGCTGCATCTTAGATGGCCCCTTGAAAGCTTTTAAGACCCCAATCACTACTCACCAAAGTAGGTTGTGGAACAAGATTTTTATGTATTATGTTGTGCCAATTGAGCCTGGTGTCCCCTAATACTATGGTCCTGAGTTGGCAGATCCGGTGGTTCTGTTTCCCAACGTGTCTGGCTATCTCTGAGGGATTGCTCCAAGTCTGTCGTCTGTTGCTTCTGTAAAGGTTGTGGTTGTTTTGTATCATTCTGTATCACTAGTATCTGTGCAAGATTATCCTCAGTCATCATTGGTCTAGAGTATATTCCTGTTCACCAACCCCCCATTTGATCTTCTCAGTTGTCTATGTATTTATCTGTAGCCTGATGTTTAGTGTTAGTGGTAATTCAGTATTGTGAATATACTGGTATTTTCCTCTGTCATCTATATCTTTTTTTTTTTTCTTTTGTGATTTGGGTGAAAGTTTACAGAGCAAATTCACTTTCCATACAGCAGTTAACATACACTTTGTCTCATGACTACAATTTACCCCAATGCAACAGCTCCCCTCCCACTTCCTCCCAATAGTTACCTCTTTCCTGTGTCCAAACCCCCTTGCACTCCTGCCCCCTGAGCTGTCTCCCTGTGCATGAACAGCCCTTCTTTCTCCCATGATTGTTCTCTCCAAGAAGGGTATCTACCTTGGGTAAATGTTCAACTCATATGCCTATATTTTGTTTGTCTGGAAGCCACGGTGTGGGTTTAATTCCAGACCTGAAGGGCAGCTAGGGGCCACAGTCTCAGTGGTTCCAACAGGCTCCATCAGACCAGCAAACCTGGTCCCCTGTTTTTTTTTTTTTTTTTACAAATGATTTTGAGTTTTGTTCCACATTGTTCTCCCACTCTATCTAGGATCTCCTACATAGATCCCCCTCCAAGTAGTTTCTGTCATCTATATCTTATGTGCACAATTCAGTGTCCTCCCTTTCCCCAATGTTATCATGTTGGTCACAGACTCTATTCCATCTCTCACCTTAGCCAACTCAGCGTATGGTGCCCAACTAGTCTGAAAATCCACCCCCCATCCTTGGTAACCTACAGAGTGAGTTTCCTCCCCTAAGCAAACCCTTCCTTGACTTTATACAGTAATGGGCTCATACAATATTTGTCCTTCTGCAATTGACTTATTTCACTCACCATAATGTCCTCCAGGTTCATCTATGCTGTGTGATGATTCGTGTATTCCTCCTTGTTCTTTAATGTAGCATAGTACTTACTCCCTTGTGTGAATGTACCATAATTTGGTTATCCATTTATCTGTTGATGGGCATTTAGCTTGTTTCCATCTCTTTGCCATAGTGAATTGTGCTGCAATGAACATGGGTGTACATATGTCTGTTAGTATCCTGTCTCTCACCTCTTTAGGGTGTATTCCTAGTAATGGAATTGCTGGTTCAAATGGTATTTATATTTTTCAGTTTTTTTTAAGGAAATGCATGTAATGTCAATATCCTTCTACAACACCACAATTCAAAGACATCAACTCTTCTTTGATCTTCCTCATTCCTTGTCCAGCTTTCACATGCATATGAAGTGATTGAAAATACTATGGCTTGGGTTAAGACACCTTAGTCTTCAACACTTTAAAGAAGTCTTTTGCAGGAGAGTTGCCCAGTGCAATATGATGTCTGATTTCTTGACTGCTGCTTTCATGGGTGTTGAATTAATTATATACATAAACATGTATATGTATATGTATATGTAGGAGCTCTGGTAGCATAGTGGCTAAAGCATTTGACTGCTAACCAGAAGGCTGGCGGTTCAA
>NW_006921857.1:163076-163627 GCF_000298275.1 Orycteropus afer afer | reverse complement strand
CTAAATACAACAATGCCACGATGCCTTGGAAACAACAGACCATCACAATCCACACAAAGAAGCAGGATAAAGTGGTAGAAACAAGGGAGCAGGATACAGACCCAGAGCACATCCCTGAAGAAGAAGCAGCATTGGAACTCTCTGATAAAGAATTCAAAAAATTATCTTAAGGTATCTTCAAAGGATTGAGAGACAGACCAAAGAAAACACAGGAAAAACCCTAGAAGAATTTTGGAAGAAAATACAAGAACAAAATGACAAATTAAATGAAAAATTAGAAATGATTCTAAATCTACAGGTAGAAATCCAGAAGATTAATACTAAATTGACAGAAATAGATAACACATTGGAAGGCCAAAGGAGAAGAACCATCGCAATGGAAGACAGAATTAAAGAGATGGAAGAAAAATACCTGAGTACTTCTTTGGAAAAGGATCAATCAGAAAAAAAATCAAAATAAAATGAAGGTAGCCTAAGGTTCATGTGGGATACCATCAAAAGGAATAACTTACGTGTCATTGGAATTCCAGAACAGGAAGAGAAAAACAAAA
>NW_006921857.1:159759-160178 GCF_000298275.1 Orycteropus afer afer | reverse complement strand
CAGCACTATTTACAATAGCCAAAATATGGAAACAACTTAGATGTCCATCAACTGAGGAATGGATAACCAAATTATGGTACATACACACAATGGAGTACTATGCAGCGCTAAAGAATAATGTAGAATCTGTAAAACACCGCATAATGTGGATGAACTTGGAGGATATTATTTTGAGGGAAATAAGTCAATCACAAAAGGACAAATATTGTATTAATCCGTTATTGTAAAAGTTAAGGAAAGGTTTATCTATTGAAGAAAATTTTCTTTGTTGGTTACCAGGGGTGGGAGGCGCTGGGAGGGAATGCTGTTAGATAGATAGAGATAAGTATTGATTTGGGTGAAGAGAAGGGCAATGTACCAAATGTGAGTGACCACTTTGGCAGCATTGAGGATGAGAAAGACATAGAGAGGTACATGGG
>NW_006921857.1:153994-157625 GCF_000298275.1 Orycteropus afer afer | reverse complement strand
AAAAAAATAATTCCAGTCTTAACTCCATTCTTATTTACTAATAACTTGAGTAAGTAGCTTATCCTCTTTCTGTCTGGTTGCCTTACTTAGTGTAGTAGCGAATAATGATACCTTACATATAATCCTTACATCTTTATAATACTGGGAATATTTTCATAGTTTTCACTGATTACAATGTGCCAGACACTGTTCTGGGTATTAGGGATAGCAGCAGTGAACAACAACAACAAAAAAAAGGGCAAAATTCTGTGCCTCCATGGACCTTACATTCTAGTGAATTTTGTTTAATTTTTTGTCCTCATGATAACTTTGTAAGGTGGACAGTGAATGATATTATTATTAATTTACTCAAATAGAGGTTTAGTGAAGTTAAATTTTTACTCAAGATCAGTCAACTACTGAGTTTGGGAGTCAGATATTTTATTTCCAGGTTTTACCCATTATGCTACCTTTCCTCCACTAACTCCTCATCTATCTTGTAGAATTTTTTTTCCCTTTTTAAAATTTTTAATTTTTTGCTATGCTAACTATTTTTGGTAGCATAGTGCCTAAGGCACTTGACTGCTAACCAGAAGGCTAGCGGTTCAAACCCACCGGCCACTCCTTGGAAGGAGGGTTGGGCAATCCTACTTCCGTAGTGATACTGCCTTGGAAACCCAAGGAGGGGTCGCTATGAGTCGGGGCCGACTCGACAGCAAGTAACAACAACAACAACTATTTTTAAGTGTACAATTCACTGACACTAATTACAATCATAATATTGTAAAATCATTACTATCTATTTTCTCGTGGGTATTTTTTGAGGAAAAGTGAAATCCAATTTATTCAACATCTTAGGGTAAAATATACTGCATAAATACAAAGTGATGGCATAATGCAGATTTTTAAAATGGTGGCATTTCAAGATATCTTAATTCCAAAGAAAATTTAAGTCTGAGGCCCCCCCCCCCTTTTTTTTAATTCTGGTCTGTTGCTATTTCATCTGACTCATCTACCTAGACCCTTGGCTGTAGGAGATGGTGCTTCCCATAGTTAAATGTTCTAATACTGTACATTAGTATGGAAAGCTAGACATTGCCCGCAGTGGATAACATATTAGTTGCTAAGCAAGGGAAATTATTATGCCATCTGCTGCCTCTTATAAGGTGTGTTATTATCCAACTCATTTTCTGAATCAACACACCAAAGGCACCATAAGTAATGTAAATTATTGTAGCTTGCACATTTTTCAACTGAATAAGCAGTTTATAGAGAAACTAAAAAAAAAAAAAAAACCGTTGTGTCTCTTCTCAATTTTAATAGATGCCCTGGAAAACTATTTTCGTCCTTCAAACTTTGTTTGCATGAGATATTTTGTACAAATATTAGTAAATATTAGCTCACCAAATTCCCCATATTGAAATTTGAAACAGTAATTTTTCTTTGTTATGGTCTTACAACAGTTATTTACCACTGATAGTAAGCTGCTCATAGAGAATCAGGTATTTATTTTAATGTAAACACTTCAGATTCTAGAGAACATTGAATTGTTCAAAAATATGTTTAGGCTTGCTAGAGCAACCTGGATATAGAGTATATGTATGTATATATATATATATATATTTGACAAAAATGACAAAGTGATTTCTCTATAAATCTTCCCTAAAGGCTATACATCGGTATAATTCTGTTTGACCTTTTGTCCTATTAGATTAACATAGAAAAACATTTCTCAAAGTCTGTTCCTTGAATGTGTTTCTTAAGATATTAATAAGCATTATTGGGAGAGAAGGATGGTTTCTATAAAACATGAGGAGAAATGCTTGGTTGAAGACTTTTCTTTACTATAGATCCTCTCAGAGTCTTTAATATATTAGTGTGTATTGTAATCCCTTAGGGGCAGTATTTTCTCCAACATTTTGACACAGAGAAGTTTTTGTTTCACGAATGTCGTGAGGGACTGTTGTTGTTAGGTGCTATCAAGTCATCTCCAACTCATAGCGACCCTATGTACAACAGAATGAAACACTGCCCAGTCATGTGCCACCTTTACAATCCTTGCTATACTTAAGCAATTGTTGCAGTCTCTGTGCCAATCCATCTCTTGAAGGTCTTACCCTTTTTCGCTGACCCTCCACTTTACCAAGCATGATATCCTCTCTGGAGAATGGTCTCTTCTGACAACACGATCAAAGTAGGGGAGATGAAATCTGGCCATTCCTGCTTTCAAGGAGAATTCTGGCTGCACTTCTTCCAGGACACATTTGTTCATTCTTCTGGCAGTCCATGGTATTTTCAGTATTCTTTGCCAACACTATAATACAAAGGCATCAACTCTTCTTTGGTCTTTCTTGTTCACTGTCCAGCTTTCAATTGAAAATACCATGGCTTGGGATAGGTGTAACTTAGTCTTCAAAGTAACATCTTTGCTCTTGAACATTTTAAAGAGATCTTTTGCAGCAGACTTGCCCAGTGCAATAGGACATCTGATTTCTTGACTGCTGCTTCCCTGGGTGTTGATTATGGATCCAAGTAAAATGAAATCTTTGGCAACTTCAATCTTTTCTCCATTTGTCATGATGCTGTTTGTTTGTCCAGTTGTGAGTATTTGTTTTCTTTATGTTGAGGCATAATCCATACTGAAAACTGTATTCTTTGATCTTCATCAGTAAGTGTTTCAAGTCACCTTCACTTTCAGCAAGCAAGGTTGTGTCATTTGTGTATCTCAGGTTGTTAATAAGTCTTCCTCCAATCCTGATGCTCCATTCTTCATATAGTCCAGCTTCTTGGCTTATTTGCTCAGCATACGGGTTAAATACCTGTGATGAAAGGATACAGTGCTGACACACATCCTTCCTGATTTTAAACCATGCAATATCCCCTTATTCTCTTTGAATGACAAATTCTTGTTCTATCTACAGATTCCTCATGAGCATAATTAAGTGTTGTGGAATTCCCATTATTCTCAATATTATCCATAATTTGTTATAATTCACATAGTTGAATGCCTTTGCATAATCAATAAAACACAAGTAAACATCTTTCTGGTGTTCTTTGCTTTCAGCCAAGGATGATCTGATATCAGCAATGATATTTCTCGTTCCATGTCCTTTCTGAATCTAGCTTGCATTTCTGGAAGTTCCCTCTCAATATGCTGCTGCAAATGTTTGTGATTTATCTTCAGAAAAATTTTACTTGTGTGTGATATTAATGATATTCTTCAATAATTTCCATATTCTGTCACATCGCCTTTCTTTGGAATGGGCAGAGATATTGATCTCTTTCAGTTAGTTGGCCAGGTAGTTGCTCTTCCAAATTATTTGGCATGGATGAGTAAGTGCCTACAGCACTGTATCTGTTTGTTGAAACAGTTCAACGGGTATTCTGTCAATTCCTGGAGCTTTGAGTTTTAGTAATTCCTTCAGTGCACTTCGACTTCTTCCTTTAACACCATTGGTTCTTGATCATATGCCACCACTTGAAATAGTTGATCATTGACAAATTCTTTTTTGTACAGTGACTCTGTGTATTCCTTTTATCTTCTTCTTCTTCTTTTTAATGTGCTCAATTTTTTTTTTTAATTAGGATTTGGGTGAAGATTTACAGAGTAAATTCACTTTTCATACAGCAGTTCACATATACTTTGTCTCAT
>NW_006921857.1:145181-145730 GCF_000298275.1 Orycteropus afer afer | reverse complement strand
AAATAGTGCTGTGATAAGCATGGGTGTGCATATATCTGTTCCTGTCCTGGCTCTCACCTGTCTAGGATATATACCTAGTAATGGGATTGCTGGGTCAAATGGTATCTCCAATTCTGACTTTCTAAAGAATTCCCATACTGCTTTCCACAGTGGTTGTATCACTTCACAGTCCCACCAGCAGTGTATGAGAGTTCCAATCTTTCCACATTTCCAACATTTGTTATTTTCTGTCTTGTTGAACCTTGACATCATTGCTGGGGTGAGATGGTATCTTATTGTTTTCATTTGCATCTCTCTGATGGCCAGTGATTATGAGCATCTTTTTATGTATTTGCTGGCTGCCTGAATATCTTCCTTGGTAAAGTGTCTATTCATATTTTCTGCCCATTTTTCAATTGGATTGTTAATCCATCTGCTGTTGAGGCTTTAGAGTTTTCTATAAATCTTAGAGATAAGCTCCTTGCCAGATAAGTAATTATTGACAAGTATGAATTTGTTGCTGTCATTTTGTTATGTGCTTTTTTTTGTGGTGTTGCTGATTTCTTTGTT
>NW_006921857.1:136458-145066 GCF_000298275.1 Orycteropus afer afer | reverse complement strand
TTGACTTCCCTACCATCTAGAAGTTCTGCAACTACACAATTTTTTTCCCTCTTTTTGATTTGTAATTTTCCTCATTTGTCAATTGATATATCTGGTTCCCTGTTTACAATCTTGTAGGCTTATTTACTTTGCATACTTCTATAACTGTGTTGGTTTCTGGATTATGTCCTCATGTGTGTTAATGGTTAGTTATTGTTTGCTGTTGTTGGTTCTCTGTCTAAAGGACTCCCATTAGCATCTCTTGGAAGGTTGGTCTGGTTTTAACAAATTCCCTTAATTTCAGCTTATTGGAAATGTGCTTATTTCACCATCATATTTGAGGGACAATTTTGCTGGATATATAATTCTTGGTTGGAAATTTTTGGCTTTATATATATCATCCCATTGTCTCCTTGCCTGCATGGTTTTTGCTGAGAAATCAGAGCTTAGTCTTATTGGTTGCCCCTTGTAGGTAACTTTTCATTTTTCCTATGGTGCTTTCAGGATTCTTTCTTTGTCTTTGGTTTTGGTGAATTTGATGATGATGTGTCTTGGTGATTTTCTTTTGGGGTCTATCCTGTTTGGTGTTCGTTAGACTTCTTGAATGGATATATTCTCATCTTTCATCATGTCAGGAATATTCTCTTCCAACAAATCTTGGATAATTTTCTCAGTGGTTTTCTTTTTCTCTTCCTGTTCTGGAATTCCGATGACATGTAGGTTATTCCTTCTGATGGTATCCCACAGGAACCTTAGGCTTTCTTCATTTTGTTTTGACTTTTTTCTGATTGATCCCTTTCCAAAGAAGTGTTCAGGTATTTGCCTTCAATCTCACTAATTCTGTCTTCCATTGATTCAATTCTACTCCTTTGCCCTTTCAATGTGTTATCTATTTCTGGAAATTTAGTATTAATCTTGTGGATTTCTGTCTGTAGATTTTGTATCATTTCTAATTTTTCATTTATTTTGTCATTTTGTTCTTATATAGTCTTTCAAAATTGTTCTAGGGTCTTCTCTGTGTTTTCCTCAATTTTGTCAATGTTTTGATCTGTCTCTGAATGTGTTGAAGATACATAAATATAATTCTTTTAAATTCCTTATCAGAGAGTACCAATGCTGTGTCTTCCTCATGAATGTGTTATGGGTCTGTATACTGGTCCCTCGTTTCTCCTGCTTTATCTTGCTTCTTTGTGTGGACTGTGATGCTCTGTTGTCCTGAGGCATTGTGACATTTTTGTGTTTATATTTAATTAGTGATTGTATGTTAGAGTTATTTGCCCACAATTTTTGTTTTCTTTTTATGTTATCTGCATAAGCAGGGTACTGTGCTATACTCCTCTATTGGTTATTTGCAGCACTTATACACTTACCACCTGTCTCCCTTCCTGTTTGTCTCATGTATGTCCCTGATGTCCTTGGCAAATGGAGCCTGTTTTTAGGTCCCTGGAATCTGGATGAGAATGCTGTCACTTTAAAATCCAAAATGTCCATCACTTGCAAACATTCAAAGTGGCTGCACCCTCATTCACTTTAAATATCCAATTGCTGCCACTTGTAAACATTCAAATTGCCTGCACCCTTGGTCACTTTAATAATCCAAAATGGCCACTGCTTATAAACAATCAAAATGGCTGTGCCCTCTGGACAACTGAAAGTCCAAAGCTCAGGTTGTCTCCCTCCTTGCTGTATCCCTTCCTAGTCATAGGCCACCAGCACAATTGTTCGTGCAGCCCTTGGTGACCAGGGCTGATCTTTAGGTCAATTCTCAGGTCCTAACACCACTTGGAAATATTTAGGCTATTGGTCCCATCAGAGTAGCTGACAGTTCACTGCTCTGACCATCTCTGTACTCACTGTTTTGTTCAGGTTTTCCCACTAGATGGTGCCTAGTCTTCTTCTGTATACTTCCTTTCAAAGCTCAGGGCTCCAGGATTATCTTCTGTATCTCTGTCAATTGGTTTCTCTTTTCTTTGTTGTGGAGGGTCTGTGTAGCTTGTCTGCCTATTCCTCCATCTTACCAGAAGTCCCCTTCCATCTTTTTTTGATGCTTCCTACCTCATTCAGTATTTTGCCCAAAAATCCTTCAATTTTGCAACTTGAGGCTTGAATTTTTCTTCAGTTTTTTTACATTGAGAAATGCTGACTGTGTTCTTCCCTTTTGATTGGTTTTCTGACTGTAGGTCTTTGCACGTTTCATTATAATTGACTGCCTTCTTAAGCTGCTCTTTGAAATCTTCTGTTCAGATCTTTTATCTTGTCATTTCTTTCATTCACTTTAGCTACTCTCCATTCAAGAGCAAGTTTCAGAGTCTCTTCTGACATCTATTTTGGTCTTCTCTTCTTTTCCTGTCTTTTTAATGACTATTTGCTTTCTTCATGTATGATGTTTTTGTCTGATTTTCAGTCACTTGTGTTCAATACTTCAAATCTATTCCTCAGATGGTCTCTAAACTCAGGTGGGATATAATCAAGGTCATATTTTGGCTCTCATGGACTTGTTTTAATTTTCTCCAGCTTCAAATTGAACTTGCATATGAGCAGTTGATGGCCTGTTACACAGTCAGCTCCTGGCCTTGTTTTGGCTGAAGATACTGAGCTTCTCCATCATCTCTTCCAAAGATGTAGTCAATCTGATTCCTATGTATTCCATCCACTTGTAGAGCCAATACTTACGTTATTGAAAAAAGGTATTTGCAATGAGTAAGTCGTTGGTCTTGCAAAATTCTATCATGTGACCTTCAGTGTCATTTCTATCACCAAGGGCATATTTTCCAACTACTGATGCTTTTTCTTTGTTTCCAACTTTCACTTTTCTATTACCAGTCATAATTAATACATCTCTATTGCATGTTTGGTCAACTTCAGACTGCAGAAGTTAGTAAGAATCTTCAGTTTCTTCATTTTTTGCTTTGGGGGTTGGTGTGTAAATTTGAATAGTAGTAGTATTGTTTTCCTTGTAGTTGTATGGATATTTTCCTGACACTGACAACATTGTATTTGAGGGTAGAGCTTGAAACATTCTTTTTTGATGATGAATGTGACACCATTCCTCTTCAATTTGTCATTCCTGGCATGGTAGACCACATAATTGTCTGATTCAAAATGGCCAAAACCAGTCCATTTCAGCTCACTAGTGCCTAGGGTATTGATCTTTATGCATCCCATTTCATTTTTGACAACTTCCAGTTTTCCTAGACTCATTCTTTGTACATTCATGCTCCATCAGTAAATGGAGGTCCTGAAAGCTTTACTCCATCCACATCATTAAGGTTGACTCTACTTTGAGGAGACAGTTTTTCCTCAGTTGTATTTTGAGTGCCTTCCAAACTGAGGCGCTCATCTTCCAGCACTATATTAGACAATGTCTCAGGGATATTCATAAGGTTTTCCAGTAGTATATCAGTCAGTGTTTCACTGCTATTCATAAGGTTTTCACTGGCCAATTTTTCAGAAGAGGATGGCCTCATCCTTCTTCCAAATCTTTCTTAGTCTGGAAGGTCCACTGAAACCTGTTCTCCATGGGTGGCCCTGTAGGTATTTAAAATACTGGTTACATAACCTCCAGCTTCAGAACAACATTCAAGCTACTACAATATGACTGACAGCTGAATAGTAGTGTTGAGGGACTAGTATTCTGCAAAACATAATTTGGGAAACGCTTTCTTAGAGTACATATTTGCATCTGCATAATAGTCTATGAAGTCTATATTTTTTGCTGGTTGCTTCTCAGTCCTCCTTTGTCAGGCATAATCTCTCTAGCCATTCTCAATCATACCCACATCTTTAAATGCTATTTGTAGTCTGATAGTGCCAAAATACATATTCCAACTAACTCCATCTCCTGAGGTCAGACCTGTGCCATTCCCATGATCAGCTTGAGATCGGGCTTCTGTAACCCATAGGATTTTAATTGGCTGATTTTCAGAAGTAGATTGCCAGGCCCATCTTTATCTGGAAGCGCCTTAGAAACCTGCTCAGCATCACAGCAACACCCAAACCTCCACTGTTAGATGGGTGGTGGCTGTACATGAGATACCAAACCAAAACCAAACTCACTGCCATCGAGTCTATTACAACTTATAATGATTCTCATTGGGTTTCCAAGCCTTTGAATCTTTATGAAAGGAAACTGCCCTTTCTTTCATAGAACAGCTGGTGGGCTTGAACCACTGAACTTTTTGTTTAGCAGCTTTAACTACTACACCACGAGGGCTTCTTGCACATGATGTACATTGGCTGGGAATTATACCTGGGTCTCCTTCATGGAAGCCAAGAATTCTACCACTGAACTACCAACATCTCCCCTTATATATACATCTACCAATGTAACTTCTCCAACTGGTCTTTAAGGCTCTCAAACTCCATATATTCACAACTGGAGTCAACATTTTCCAACTGAACTTCCTGTTCCTGCTCCTTTCATGTTTTGTGGAAGATCACTTCAGTGGCCCAAACCAGATTCCTAGGAGCCATCCTTGACCTTGCTTCTCATGCTTCTTTCCCATTCACATGACCTTACTATCCTAAATCCTTATATATCCTAAATAAATCAACTTTACTCAAATTATATATAACTAACTTAGTTTAAACCTTCATTATCTTACATAAATTGCTAAAGTAACCCTCTAATTCAGTACCATTTAATAGAAATATAATGCAAGCCATAAACAAGCCACATACATTAAATTTTCTAATAGCCACATTAAAAGCATAAGACAAAACAGGTGAAATTAATTTTTGTAATATATTTTATGTATCTTGATATATCAAAAATATTATCATTCTAGTGTGTAATCATTGCAAAAATAATTTTTATCTTTTACATTGTTATCTTTATTAACCAAGTCTTTGAAATCCAGTATATATTTTGTACTTATAACTATCTCAGTTTCTACTAGCCACATCTGAAGAACTCAAAAGCCACATGTGACTCATGGTTATGATATTGGACAGTACAGCTCTAACTGGTTTCCCTTCCTGCAGATTCTACCCTTTTAATTCATTCTCTCCCCTGTAGGCAGTGTAGCATATCTGATTGTATTATTCTACTGTTTAAGAACATTGTTTGGTTCCATGTTGTCTCAGCATTTAAGACCCATGATAATAAGCTGTGCTTACCTCTCTGCAAAAGGGGCAAGGAGACGGCATCTTCTGACTCTTCTAACTACACAAGAGGAAGACAGAAGGCCAGACATGCTGCCACCTTCCAAGCCTCTTACTAACCTTGACATCAACTGTTTCTTTTGAGGCACCCACCACCTCTCTGCGGGTTTGATAATTTGGTGTTTTACCCACACAGAACTCACAGATTATGGGGTTTATTAAGGAAGCCACAGGATACAATTCAAGTTCAGGAATGTGCTCAGTCTCTCTCAGCCAGCCATCCTCAGCTGACAGTCTCTCTCAGTAGCATGTCTCTCAGCAGTGAGTGTCTCTTGCGGATCTCAGCAGCGCATTCCTCTCAGCAGCACTGTTTTTCTCAGGCAGCAGTCAGAGAGACTCCTTCTGCCTCTAGAAGGACTCCTTTTGATCCTGGCAGAGTGGCTAAACCAACCAATCCCAACATCAGTGTTCTACACACCTGAGAGAGAGTGAATTTCCTAGAAGATTGCTTTGAATTGCTCCAACAGAAATACCCCATGTGGATAACTTTAACAATCAGGAGATATTCAGTTGCTCATAGCAAACTCCACCGAGTTTACAAAGACTCTGGCTAGAAAAGCCACACCATGTAATTTACTACACTTCACTCTCCCACTTCATCTCACCTAAGGCATTTGACTGCTAGCCAGAAGGCTGGTGGTGCAAACCCACCAGCCACTTCTGAGAAGGAAGATTGGGCAATCTACTTTTGTAGTGATACTGCCTTGGAAACCCAAGAAGGGGTCATTGTGAGTCGGATCTGACTCAATGGCAGTGAGTTTTGTTTTGAGTTAATTTCAACTCTCCTGGAAACACCCTCTACACTGATCTACCTGTGGTTGTTTCCTAAAGATACCATGTTTTCCCTCCTTTAGGCCTTTGTATATATTGTGTCCTCTGTTTGAACAATCCTTCACAACCAGTTTGCCAGGAAAACTTTTGTTCTGGTCTCAGCTTAGAGTTTGCTTTTTCCAGGAAATCTTTAAATGCACAAGGCACCACTCCTATGAACCCTCATTGCATCATCTATTTACATAATATTAGTATTATTGTACTGTGTTTTATTGTACTGTATTATAATTTACTTCTGCTGCTAGCCTGTGAGTTCCACGAAGGTGGGGATTATGTCTATTCTTAATTTCATGATTTCACTAACTAGACCGGAAGCTCCTTAAAGATGTAGCATATGATATGTGTTCACTAAATGATTTTTAAGTGAAAGAATGGGAGAAATATGTTAATGAAACAACCAAAGCACCTTCATGATGCCATCATTAGTCCCTAATTCCCCACACCTAGAATCATATTCATTCAGCAAGTATTCTTTGACCTGCTGTATGTTAGGCACTATGCTTGGCATTTCCTGGCATTGTGGGAAATAGTCTGCCTTGTTGATCACAATAATATTTTTTTCTTTTTTATGTTAACTTAAAGGAGCCCTGGTGGTGCAGTGTTTAATCACTTGGCTTCTAACTGAAAGGTGAGTGGTTAGAACTCACCAGCAACTGCAGAAGAAAGACATTGTAGTCTGCTTTCTTAAAGATTACAGCCTTGGAAATATTATGGGATAGTTCTACTCTGTCCTATAGGATCACTGTGAGTTGGAACCAACTTGATGGCAATGAGGTTTTGGGTTTTGTTATATTATAGTGTGATAGCCTTAAATTTGTGTAAATCAAACAAATACCATCAGTTAAAATATGTAATTACAAAAAAATAAAACAAAACAAAAAAGGCCCAATTCTGACTACCTACCAAAAAAAAGGGGGGCTGGTGGTGGTGGTGGCTTTATTAGAAGGCCACTGGAAGTAGGCCACAGAATAGAAGGAAGAACTGAGCAATCAAGAAGAGAGGGAAAGAACTTCTTGGCCCATTCCTCATGGTTAATTCCTAATAGTTATGGTCAAGGGAATTCTATGAGTAGGTTTGCTTCAACTGGGATATCTGAATCAATCTCTTTACCAAGGAAGATGAATCCACATCATCTTCCTCCAGGGGTCCAAGTCCTTCAAGCACAGGACTTTCAGGAGTGGAAAGGATCCCAAACGGAATTCTTTTAGGTAGAGGAAGATGAATCCTGAGTAAGTCTAATCAGTGAGAATGTCTATAGTGGGGTGCATGCTCTAAGATATATCGGAGAGATGTAGGGTCAGCCAAGGGATTATTTTTTTTTTCCTTTCAATTCTTCTTTCTTTTATTGAAGATATTTATGCATGTTGATAGGCTGCAGAGAAAAGTCAGTGAAAGGAAAAGATAGAAGATAAAGGACAGACAGGCGTGATAAAGAAGTCCTAGGAGCTAGAGGACAGAGGATAAGCTAATTGTGTCTAGCAGGAGGGTCTCTTCTGATTTGAAGAAGACAGAAACACTAACCACCACCAAAAGCTAGAAGAGAGTCATGGGATGTTTCTCTCTCAGAGCTTCCAGAAGGAGCCAGCTTTGCCAAAACCTTGATTTAGGACTTCTGTAAGGAAGACTGGGCAATCTACTTCCATAAAGATTTACCACCTCGGAAACCCAAAGAGGGTCACTATGACTCGGAATCGACCTGATGGCAGTGAGCTTGGTTTTTTGGTTTTGGCCTCTGATACTGTGACAGCATGAATTTCTATTGGTTTTTTATTATTTATTTATTTATTATTGTGATTTGGGTGAAGATTTACAGAGCAAATTCGCTTTCCATATAGCAGTTCACATATACTTTGTCTCATGTCATTGACCACAGTTTACCACAATGCAACAGCTCCCCTCCCACTTCCTCCCCATAGTTACCTCTTCCCAGTGTCCATCCCTCCATATACTCCTGCCCCCTGAGCTGTCTCCCTGTGCATAAGCACCCTTTCTTTCTCCCATGATTGTTCTCTCCAAGGAGTGTATCTACTTGAGGTAAATGTTTAAGTCATATGCCTGTATTTTGTTTGGCTGGAAACCACAGGTGTGGGTTCAATTCCAGACCTGAAGGGCAGCTAGGGGCCATAGTCTCAGTGGTTCCACCAGGCTCTATCGGACCAGCAAACCTGGTCCCCACCTTCTTTTTTTTTCTCCAAATGATTTTGAGTTTTGTTCCACATTGTTCTCCTTTTCTATAAAGGATCTCCTATATAGATCCCCTTCTAAGTGGATGACAGTGATAGCTGGGCACCATCTAGTTCTTCTGGTCTCACACTCATTTAGGCTGCAGATTGGATGGTGTACCAGTCTCTAGGACTAATTGTTTCCATGAATTTTGGTTTTCTTCATTCATCTTTGCTCTGGAAGAGGAGAGACCCATCGTTGCATCTAGATGGCAGCTTGCTAGCTTTTGAGATCCCAGTGGCTACTTGCCAAAAAACGAGGTGGAACAATGTTTTGTATAGTATGTCATGCCAATTGAACTTGGTGTCCCCTGCGAGTATGGTCCCAAGCCCGCAGGTTCAACTACTCAGTCCCTCTGGGTAGTTGGCTGTGACCAAGCAGTGACCACAACCTTGCCCCTTGTCAGCTCTAC
>NW_006921857.1:109691-114539 GCF_000298275.1 Orycteropus afer afer | reverse complement strand
TTATCCGAGGTCTCTGTCTTTTCCATATAAAGTTAATGACTGTTTTCTCCATACCCCTAAAGTATGTTGATGGGATCTGGATTGGGATTGCATTGAATGTACAGATTGCTTTGGGTAGGTAGAACTGACATTTTCACAATGTTCAATCTTCTTATCCATGAGCATGGAATGCTCTTCCATTTATGTAGATTTCTTATGGTTTCTTGAAGTAGTTTTTTATAGTTTTCTTTGTAGAGGTCTTTTGTGTCTCGGGTAAGATTTATTCCCAAGTATTTTATTTTTTTGGTAGCTATTGAAAATGGTATTGATTTCCTTATCTCTTTTTCAGCAATCTCTTTGCTGGAATTTCTTTTGTTTTAAGCCACCAACTTTATGGTAATTTGTTACAACACTCCTAGGAAACTAATAAAACTTTCTTGTCAGTTTGTCCACTTCAATAGCAAGCAATTAAGTTGAGCACTGTAGTAGTTAGGAATATTTTTGGGTACAGGTAGCAAAAAACTTAACTGAAAAATCTTGGCTTCTTTTTTTCTTATAGACCAGAGATAGTTCTGGGCTGGTGCTGGGACTCAAGGACATCTTTGAAAGATCCAGGCTGTTTCCACTCAGCTATCTTTAAGTGTCAATTTGTCACTTTATTCTCAAAAGAGAGTCGTTACAGTTGTAGGCACCACATTCAAGTGCAAGGAAGGAAGAAGAGGGAAGGAAACGACGACGGTCATGTCTTCCTTTTTATGTAGAAATCAAAAACTTTACTGGAGCATTCCCCACCCCAGCATACTTCCATTGAGATTTCATTAACCACCACAGAGAATTCTGGGTAGCACAATGTTTAAGCACTGTACTACTAACCAAAATTTGTGACTCAAACCCACCCAGAGTACCTTGGAAGTAAAGTCTGGCAATCTGCTTCCTGAAGATCACAGCCTTGAAAACCCTTTAGAACAATTCTACTCTGCACACATGGGGTTGCCATGAGTTGGAAATGACTCAACGGCTATTAACAACAACAGCCAACACAGAGTCACATAGCCACACCAAGCCTCAAAGCGGCCTGAAAAAGGCAAGTAGAGTCATAAAGTAGAACGCAGCAAAAGAAAAAAAGACATGGGAACAGTTGGTGAGTCAGCCAAACCTAAGAGTTTGCTTGAAATTCTTCTTTTAATGTCTCTTCCTCCCTGCCGCCAAGATTTTGAAGGGTTGTTGTTGTTCTTGTTTTTCCAATTTGTTTGTTGCTTGAGATATTTGCATGTAATTATATACTATGGCTGTAGGTGTGTTATAAAGTCATTTATTTCCTCTTTACTACAGTTGCAAAGTGAATGAAGTGAGAACTGGAAGCACGCACTCCAGATTCTACTTTACAAGATGATGCTGAGGCAGGAATTTAGTTTTCTTGGGTGGACCTCCAACTAGCATGAAATGAAAGGCTTCAATGCATAGAGATGGACGCTTGAGTTATAGTATATTACTACCTGGCAATCAATGCTTGAGTTACAGTAACTCATTCTTTGTTCAAGTACAAAGTAAGAACCATTTCCTTGAAGGAATAAAGTGTCAGCTAAAATATGAAACTCCCATACCAATATTGTGACAGCTGATTCAGATGGCTAGGTGATTCCAAATTGCTGAGACTAGTTTCTTCAATCAGAGACAGAATCAGAAATGAAGATGAATAAAAGTGGATCTGTAATGTAAAGTAGGTGATCCAGCCAGAGCAGCCTACCTTCTCTGGCTGTGGTTCTGTTTTATAAACCAGTCTTCTGACAGCAAGTATCAAATAAGACTATGATGCGAAAGTGTCTATTGATCCTACTGGCATATATTGAACTACCACAATTCATTCTTCATCACTCACTTTCTGATAAATAGAAAGAAAGTCAGAATGATTGAGTGCTTTGAAAGGGTCAGTGTTTCTAGCTCTGGAAATAAACACTGCTTTGCTTCCCCATTTATTTCTCATCAGTGGATTTGCTTCAGCTCTTACCTAGCAGCAGGAAGGCCATTATTACATGAAAATGTTCCATTACACTGACATTCATTCAATTTCTTAAAGCTAAGCATGGGCCCTGGGCTGTCTGGATCCCTCCATAAATATAGACAAGCAGCTCATATTTAAATAATGATTATACACTTTAAAAAGTTGGAAAAGTCAAATTTATGTATTTTTAATGACAGAAATGTTGTCATTAGGTGCTTTCGAATTAGCCCCAACTCATAGCGACCCTATGTACAACAGAAAGAAACACTGCCCATTCCTGAGTCATTCTCACAACCCTTGCTACACTTGAGCTTATTGTTGCAGCCACTGTGCCAATCCATCTTATTGAGGGTCTTCCCCCTTTTCACTGACCCTCCACTTTACTAAGGATATTATCCTAAGGCTCCAGGGAATGGTCCCTTCTGAGACTTTTTATCATTCTTCAGGTGAAAAGGCCTGGGAGTTTCAAAGATAATTAAAATTCCCCAGAAATTTCCAAACTTTATTTGTACCATTGTGTAATAAGTGTGCTGATGACCCAGTGGTTAAAGTGCTCAGCTGCTAACTGAAAGGTTGCTGGTTTGAACTTACCAGCTTCTCCACAGGAGAAAGATGTGGGAGGAAGATGAGGAAATCTGTGTCCATACCAGTATTCCATGTTGCTAGGAGTCAGAATTGACTGGATGGCAGTAGAATTTTGGGGGATATTGAACCCTAGAGTTTGGCTGCTTTTACACCCCAAAGTTTGTAAAGATGAATAATGACTCTTCGGATCTTTTTCAATGGAATAATTACTCTTCATAGAAGCTTACAGTAAACATAAATTTCCTATAATTAAAATCATTGCCTTTATTCAAATAATAGGAGATATCATGCTGTACTTAATGCTGGTCCAGGAAGGACTGATTCAAATGAGCAGAGCCACTTACAGTTACAAATGCCTTAAAGAAATAGTTGCCTCTAGATAACTCAGTGATAGACTGAAGAGTTCACAGATGATCTGGGCACTTTTGTTTTCTTCTTCTTGCTGCTTGGGACTTTCCTAATTTTCTATTTACTACTTTCACTAGAGGAGGCCTGGACAGAGTAGAACTGCCTTGTAGGGTTTCTGAGGCTGTAAATCTTTACAGGAGCAGACTGAGCAGATTGCCTCATCTTTCTTCCTCAGGAGAGCTGGTGGGTTCAAACCACTGGTTTGCAGCCTAATGCTTTAACCACTATGCTACCAAGGCTCTGCTATAGGCTCTAATTAAAAAAAAAAAAAAAAAAACTCACTGCCATCAAGTTGATTCCAATTTATAACACCCCCATAGCATTTCCAAGGCTGTAAATCTTTATGGAAGTAGACTGCCTCATCTTTCTCCCATTGAGTGGCTGATTGGTTCAAACCACCAAACTTTTGGTTAGCAGCCAAATGCCTTAATCACATCACCAGAGCTTCTTCTATGGTTCATCAATGAGGATGAAATTTGTGTATTAGATCCAGATTATATGTTTTTTTAGGATATCAGATTCTTGGTGCATTTGTAGTTTTTGCCTACCCACAAGTGTTAACTGCAAAGTTCTGTTTAGGTTACCCATTCTCAAGGTCTTGGTGCTTTCATTTGTTTCCTCAGTGTACACATTATCAGAACATTTGCTTCCATGACTAGACTATGTCTTCCACAAGCTCAAAGATCCTGTCTTAATTACCTTTGTAAATCTCTCAACAATGTATAATCCCCGGCTCATAGGAGGCATTTGAATAGAAGATGAATTAAATGAATCTAGCCTGAATAGAAGATTTGGGACAAATGAAATGCTATAATCTGTTTCTCTGCATTGTATTATTTGGAAAGAGGCAAGTATTTTGATTTACATCACAGGTGTATGTTGAAGGTCAATATAGAGTGGTAGGAAAGCAATCAAACAAAAAAGGATTGCATCACAAAATTCAAGAAAAAAAAATCATCCCCTTTTTCTCTTCTCTGATGTGTCTGCATAAAATCCCATTCTCTTTGGTTTGCTGATGTTGCAAATACCTAAGCAATTTGCTGTTCATACCCATTCCTGGATCTATATAGTATTAATGCCTAACAGGTTTCTCATTCCCACAGGATAGCTGCTCTTCAGATTAGTATGTTGTTGTTGTTATGTGCCGTCAAGTCGGTCCCAACTCATAGTGACCCCTCCTTGGGTTGCGGAGGCAGTATCACTATGGAAGTAGATTGCCCAACCTTCCTTCTGAGGAGTGGCTGGTGGGTTTGAACCACTAGTCTTCTGGTTAGCAGTTAAGTGCCTTAGGCACTATGCTACCAGAGCTCCTTCAGATTAGTATAGTCACGGGATTTAGTTAGGAATCAGAACAAAGTCAATTGGTGTCTCATTGTGTGGGCTGAGAGAGGGGTGTTGAGGATGATTACATTTTTGCCTTGATGCCCATTGCTCATTTTAAAGGAGAACTTGAGACCAGCAATGGTGTAAGGCCAGGTGTGTTTATCCATCTGCTGTTCCTAACAGCTGAGACTGCTTCATCTGTATTAATTATTATGATTAGGCAGGTGTGATTCTTTAGAAATCAGTTCAGATGATTTCTTGCCCAGGGGTGCTTAGAATCCATGCCTCAACCTCCTGTCCTCCCCATGGTTGGGGATCCTGAGGGCATTGAACAATTCTCTTGTATTCTTTTCACTCCCACTGGGATTTGTTGTTGTTGTTGTTGTTAAGTGCCATCGAGTCGTTTCCGACTCATAGCGACCTCATGCACAGCAGAACGAAACACTGCCCGATCCCACGCCAGCCCCACAATCCCTGCTATACTTGAGCCCATCATCGCAGCCACCGTATCAGTCCATCTCCTTGAAGGCCTCCCCCTCTTTCGTTGACCC